>NC_056749.1:135230-228942 GCF_019279795.1 Protopterus annectens
TCGTTAAGATCTGACTCGCCTCTGGTCGGGTCACAGAGAGTCCCTTGTTTAGGTGACATTCCTGAGCCCACCACAAGAATTCCTTCTGGATGCAAGGTATAATCTGAATGACAGTGTTCAAATCGTGGCAGTGTTGAGTCCATACACTTTTGAGATACCATTGTAGCTTCCTCATATGCAGTTTGGCATTGGGAAGTACCAGAATGCAAGATGCCATGAACCCCAAGGCTTGAAGGACTGTCCTTGCAGTCAGCCTGGACAGTACTGATAATTGCTGGAAGTATAGGTGAAGATTTCTTTGTTTGTCCGGGGTCAAAAAAGCCATCTGAGAAGCTGTATTCAGTCTCACACCCAGAAAACACATGTCTTGAGAGGGTACTAGACTGGACTTTGTTTCGTTCACAGAATACCCTAGGCACCTTAAAACTGCCATTACATACTGTAGATGTTGAAGTAACTTGTCTTTGTCTAGAGCAAGAATCAGGCAATCGTCCAGATAAGGATAAATTTGTATTCCCCTCAGTCTTAAGAAAGCTATTACAGGAGCCAGAACCTTTGTGAACACCCTGGGCGCAGTAGATAAGCCAAAGGGCAATGCAGAGAACTGATAATGAGAAGTACCAGCCCGAAAACGCAGGAATCTCCTGAAGCTGGGCCTGATAGGAATGTGAAGATAAGCCTCTTTGAGATCCAGAGTTACCATCCAGTGATCTTTGCCTAGCAGAGGCAGAAGTTGCTGTAATGTTAACATCTTGAACTTTGGAATGTCTAGGTATGTATTGAGAACGGACAAATCCAGAATTGGCCTCCAAGTGTTTCCTTTCTTTGGCACAAGGAATAGGCGAGAATAAAACCCTAGGCCTTCTTCTGACGGAGGTACCACCTGGATTGCCCCATCTGCAAAAGCAAAGAAATTTGTTCGTGAGCCTCCAGCCTTTGCTGAGGAGGTACATCTGGCATGCCTTTGAAAGGAGGAAAAGTGTGAAAATAAAACTTGTAGCCTTGATTTATTATGTCCAACACCCATTTGTCCTGCGTGACCAAATGCCAATTTTGTTTGAAAAGTGCCAACTTTCCTCCTAGAGGAGCTGCCAGACAGGAAGAATCTGGCAGCTGGAGATACAGGTCATTGGGTCTGTTTACGAAAAGGCTGACCCCTGCCCTCACCAGAAGATTGTGCAGGAGAACTCCAAGTCCTAGGTCTGAAAGAACCCTGAGCGTGAGCCCTGCCCCTACCACGTCTAGACCTGCCCTTAGACTGAAAATCCGAAGAAGGGTAAGACCATCCTCTTGCAGGCCAATTCCTGCTAAACTTAGGGGGCTGCACTTGCAAACATTCCTTAACCGTCTGCATAGACTTAGCTTTGTCTTCCATCTTTTTCAAAACTGACTCCACAGGAGAACCAAAAAGAACTTCAGATTGAAGAAGAGCATCCAAAATTCGAGCTTTAACATGCTCTGACAAATTTTGATCCTTAAGCCAGGCATGTCTACAGTAACTGAACCAGTAGCAGCCACCCTGGAAGAAGCCTGAAGAGCATCGAAGCCACACTGCAAGGAATGCTTACCAACTTGATCTGAAGCATGAACTAAGTCCTGCAATTCCTTACACTCTATACCCTCAGATAAAGCATCTACCTTAGATTTCAACTGACCTAACAGAAAGTTCTGATATTTCAGCATATGAAACTGGCAATTTAAAGCCCTCATAGCTAACGTGGAGGAGGTATATACTTTTTTACCCCACCTATCCAAAGCTCTAGAATCTTTATCCAGAGGAACTGGATTCTTAACTACAGAAGCCCTGACACCCTTAGGCCCCTGAATAATAGTTTCCGGGTCAGCTCTAGGACTCTTATACAAATATTTATGTGCCTCTGGAACTCTGTAATACCTGTCTGGCTTGACAGGGGCAGGGGTAAAGAATCAGGATTAAGGGAAGCTTCAGAAAAAACATCCTGAACAACATCTAAAACAGGGGGAATAGCCAAAGGTCTATGTTGTGGCAAAAACAAAAATTCCCTAAGCCTCTTACGAGAATTTGAAAAATCCTGACCTTCCCACTTGAAATGCTCCCTCATGGAGTGCAAGGTTACAGAAAAGGAAAAATCCTCTGGAGGAGAAGCAGAAGGACAGGAATCCTCTGCATCCGAATCAGAATAGGGAGGAAAATCCTGGATATCCTCAGCTGAGGACTCAGAGTAATCTGAGGAATGCTCCAATCCTCTAAATCTGTCTCCACCCTAGGCCTCTTCTCTGGAGGGGGCATAGAACCCCTGATCAAAGTAATCAAATCCTCTGCCATTTACAACATATGTTTTTTAGGAACAGAGCCCGAAGAACTAGGGCTGTGGCCTGTACCAGAAAGACCAGGTCTAGCCTTAGCAGGGCCTTTAGAGACAGAAGTAGAAGGCCTAATAACCTTTTGTAAGGATGGAACCACAGAAACCTGAGAAGCCCCCTCGGCTGAGAGGCCAACTCCTGTAATAGTAAAGGTTCCCCTTGGGATTCAGCAGAGACCTCGGCTGGATCCACAGATTCAACCGTAGATTCCATAGAACCGGCGTCCGCAACGGACGACTCATCCGGTTTAGACTTTAAAGATTTATCTTTTCGCTTTTTTGCGGTAGCGGGCGTCGGAGGATCTGACGGCATGTTGTAGTTACACCGCTTACCGAAAACAAGCCTAGCACAGTCTAATCTGCGTTTAATGGTGCGCTTATTAAATCTAGCGCAAAAGCGACACCCGACTACGTCGTGCTCAGGCTCCAAGCAAGGAATACAGAGAGAGTGATAGTCCCTATGAGGTATCTGTTTCCCACAAGAAATACAATTATTAACTTTTTCTGACAACCGGATTAACTGAGGCAAGACAAGACAAAAATATTCCCCTACGGGGTACTTAGCCCAACTTGGTCTTCGGTCTGAAACTCGAAAATTGAAAATTTCAGAACGCCGAACGGCATTTGCAAACGCTGCTTCTGCTTCGGACCACGCGGCAAGAAAGACTGAGGATATGGCGTCGGTCATGCGCTTAAGTACTACTGCGTACTGACGTCAGCTCTGAGCGACCATGACCGACGCCACCCTAACACTTTGGTATTCGGGCCGACCGAGGACAGCGGACTACCCACAGGTTATGACTGCAGCAATGTGAGACGAAGAACATCTTTGGTTTGACCTTTTTAACCCCATTTACTATCACTAAGAACTTTCATCACAAAATATATAGAGAAACAATAACCTCATGGGAACAAAATAGATTCTTATGCTGGTTTCAATGTGTAAAAATTAAATGTTTTAGATATACACATGATAAAAACTACTTACAATATTCCAACAAAAGACTGGTTAATCTTACAAAGCATTCTAATGTACACTCAAGATTTATGCAGATTAATTAATTAATTCCTCATTTAAAGAAATTCCAAATCTAATAAGTTTTCTATATGAATTTATATATAATAGTCATGAAAAGAAAATTTCCACCTCAGATCTATACAAAGAGTTAATAGCATATAAAACAATTCCCACACCATTATACTGGCAGTTCTTAACAAAAGGTCAGTCATTACAGCTAACAGAAGACATTAAATCTAACATCTTACTATCGGTTAATTACACCTCTAATAAACAGCACTGAAAAATATTTAACTGGAAATACTTACATAGAGCATTTTAACACCAGACAGAATAAAGATCATCAGTTCTACTACAAATGTTTTTTGCTGGAGGTGTGAAAAACCAAATAAAGCAGACTGGATTCATATTTTTTATGAATATTATAAAATTAAATCATACTGGAATGGAATTAATTATTTTTTTACAAGCACTATTTAATGTATCCTTTACCTTAACTAAAGCATGGATTATACTAAATGTAAATGAAGGTTCCTACCTGAATAAGACAAATATGTATTTGTTATGGACAATACTTGCTATATCTAGGAAATGCATAACCAGAAGGTGGAATTCAAATACACCATCGTCCCTGGAAGAATTCTACACTTTACTGAAGACAACTGCATCGATGGAAATAAAAATCAAAGAACCACGAATCTATCACAGGCCATTGGCAAATAATCCTTGGAAGAAAGTTATATCTTTGTTGGACACTATGCAGTAATCAATATTGTATATCTGATAACGGATCTGTCATTTCTATATGTACTAACCTACAGTGTATATAACGTACAGTGTATATAGCTGAAAGTCAGGCTATTGTAAACATTGTATATAGTTGTTTAAAATGATATTCAAAAACACTATGTAAATGTTATTTTAATTAAAAATAAAATTATTTGAGAAAAAAAATATTCATTAAAGATAAATACATCTCCAGACTGATTTCCCTGGAGATACTTCAGGTGCAATTAACTGTTGGTAGGACACCTATTCAAGTAATTGCCATCTACAGGACCCCCTCCATGAATCAGGACACCCACTCTGCCTATTTGGATCTACTTGAGTCTATCAAGATACATCTGACACCATGGTTTCAGGCAACTTTAACTACCCATCTGTTGACTGGGTAAATTACTTGTGCTCAAACTCACATGCCCAAAAGGTGCCTCGACTTTAACTTCAATGCCCTGGACCAACTGGTTCACACCCCTCACAAGGGTTGCCAACATCCTGGATCTGGTGCTTACCAATATGTGTGACCACTGTAGCAATCCCACTGTAAGGTCTTACCTGGTGAGATCTGATCACAAATCAGTCTCATTCAAAGTAACTATCAGACCTGCCCCCCCCCCAGCAGCAGCAACTATACTAAAAAAATTCTCCAAAGCAGATTATAACTTCTTACTACATGGTATAAATAGCTTCACTGCACCTACCCCCTCAGATGGCACTTGCAACTATGCCGAGTTCTACAACAATGCTTTATACAAACGCGTGTATAAATGCATTGACTCGGCTATACCTGATGGGACCAAAACAAGCTCCTCAAGGAAGAGCAAACCTACTTGGTGGACAACTGCCATTAACAGGTCTTAAAATAAGAGAAAGAAACTGCTGTCTAAGAGTAAGAAGGAGCAAGATCTAAACTAGAAACACTCCTTCCTCAGCCATAGCTGGTGTTAGGCACCCGCGGCTGCGTGGAGCCCCTGATTACTTCCCCGCAAATGAGGGCCCCCATTCAGCAGCCGTGGGTTGCTCCAACTGGCATTGCTCTTCTTCAGCTCAGCTCCTCGTGTACGTCCGCATAGTCCAGCTTCCTGGACCCTGCCATCACCATGAAAATCAAAACCAGTTTCCGTTTTTTTTTTGATTCGCTGGCAAGCTGCACTCAATCAGGTCTGGTTGCTGAAACAAGGGATTTGATTGGCTGCAACAGCCTGCGAACTAAGTCCTTGTTTTTTTTTTTTTAAGTAGGAAGTCATGAAGCAAGGATCTGATTGGTTCTTGCAAATCACTTCCTGCACAAACTGCCTTTAAAAAGGTGCCTGCAGCTAATAAGGATCACTTCTTTTGTTTTCAACAGAGTATTCCTTAGCAGCAGTAAGTGCAGACATCGAGTGGGGTTTGGACCAGCGTGAGGACAAACTACATCAGGAACGGATCAGTGGTGGATCAAGCCTTTGCAGCAGTCGTGGTCTTTGGATTATACTCTTTTTAAAATGTCCTTCTAAGGGCAACTTCTCAAAAGGTTTGACAAATTGTCCTTTTAAGGGCAATTTGAAAGGGACAGAGTGGTCTGAGGAAGACAAGCAGAGCTGGTGAGCCTTCAGTCGTGAAGAGGGAGCAGAGTATTGGAAGTAGCCTTTTGTAGAAAACATAAAAGGTAAGTTTTTGGGTTTAGTTTTCACTTTATTTTTTGTGGGGGGGGGGGGTGATTGTTTTTTGTGCATATTTCTTGTGCTAAAAGGTTTGGGAGGGTAAGGCCTGTCGTTGCACTAGTTTTTGGCTTTGTGTAGAGTTTTTGTGCTAAGAGGACGGGACGGTTGCAGTTGTACCAGTTTTATATTGGTTTTGTGTAGAGTTTTTGTGCTAAGAGGACGGGACGGTTGTAGTTGTACCAGCTTTATATTGGTTTTGTGTAGAGTTTTTGTGCTAAGAGGACGGGACGGTTGTAGTTGTACCAGTTTTATATTGGTTTTGTGTAGAGTTTTTGTGGTAAGAGGACGGGACGGTTGTAGTTGTACCAGTTTTATATTGGTTTTGTGTAGAGTTTTTGTGCTAAGAGGACAGGACGGTTGTAGTTGTACCAGTTTTATGTTGGTTTTGTGTAGAGATTTTGTGCTAAGAGGACGGGACGGTTGTAGTTGTACCAGTTTTATATTGGTTTTGTGTTTTCGACGGAAAGCCCTCTGACTGATTTGTCGTTGGAAAGAGGCCGGCCACTCTCTGATCCCTATCTGAGGGACGGTTTCCGAACCAAAAGGGGAAACGGAGTCTCATCTGGTTCAGGTAGGATGAAAATACCTTTTTTTCTTTTAATTAAACCTTGTCGACAGGGGGTTTATTTTTAGTTAAGGGTTTTATTTTTAGTTAAGGGTGGGCAGGAATAATTATTAAGATTATTTTGTTAGGATTACCTGTTATTTAGTTAGGATCCCCGTTAAGATAGCCCCATTTTGTAATAAGCCCTGTAAATATAATTTTGATGCAGTCCTAAAATATACAGTCCTAAAATAATAAATGCAGTCCTAAAATATACAGTCCTAAAATAAGAAATCTAGGAAAACATGGGTTCAAATTGCTGCAAGTGCGAGAGTGATGTCTGTTTAAATGTTGATGCTAAGTATATGAAAAGTTTAAACAAAAATAATGTTAAATTTTTGAGAAGTGGAAGCTGAAATATGATTTTGATGGTACACTGAATAAGAATGCCTGTGCAAAATTGGTTAGTGATTTGAAAAAGAGATGCAGGAACTAGAATTAAAAGGCAGAGACCATTGGGATTTCCCCAAGCACAAAAATGGTTAGAAGCAAATAAACGAGCTATAAAAGAAAAACAGTGTCAGGAAAAAGAGAAAATAAATCAAAAGGGATCACTGGTGCCAAGTGGAAAAGTAGCTTTATTTTTAGATAAAGAGGATGAGCATACAGTTTGTGCAGTACAAAGGCAGGCAACTGCCCCACCGTATGGTGAAATTGCTGCTGCCATACCGGGGGAACCTCCCCAATATCAGTCTGAAGATGTGAGATCTGTACAGCAGGGTGGGTTATTTAGCTGCTCAAGGAAATGTTGTGACCCTCCAATTTACCCACAAATTCCCGTAGTACCTAAGGTTGCTTTGCAACAGGTAGACCAACCTATGCAGTTAAGGTCAGGACCAGCAGGGCAAGGACGTTGGGCTATTAAACTTTCTGACCATTCAGAAGCTCTTCCCTTAATACAAGTTGCAAACCCACAAGCAGGAGATGTTGGACAAGAACCAACTATTTCAGTTTATCATCCCTGGGCTAGAGAGGATATAATGGTATTCCTCATCCCAAGGTTAATTTTCAAAAGTTTTCTGAGGACATAGTTTGTATGCGTTTAAGTTATCATCTAAATGGTTTAGAAGTAGAACAAGTAGTGCGACAAATCTTAGGTCCAGATTGGCACTTAGTTTGTGGTACTTGGACATGTAAGGCAAATGACGGCACTACATTAAAGCATAATTCTGGGGTGTTAGACACACGAGTCACTGATCTGTTAGAGAATTTCTGATAAGTGGCGTCCAAGAGCAGATTGGACAGTAATAAATCACTGCATCCAAAATGATGATGAATCTGTAGATCACTATATTGTAAGATTGACAGAAGTGTTCAATAACCATTGTGGAATGATGATTCCGCAGGATCAGACCAATGATAGTCCATATGAACAGCAATTGAAAAATGCTTTTCTTAAAGGTTGTAAGGCTCCAATACATAGTTTTATAACTAAGCACATGGTAGATCACAGAACATGTAGACTGCAACCTTTGTTTGAATATGCATGGCATGCTGAGCGACATTTTAATCTAAAAAAGAAAAAGAAAGTACAAGTGATGGCAGTAGGGGATGATGGTGGTATATTCTTAGTACAGGACCAAAGGGGGCAAGGGCGCCGTGGTGGCGTAAAAAAACATGGGGGCCCGCAATGAGACATGTTAAATGAACCGGGTGGAAATTCAGCCTATAGGGAAAGGTTAAAACATGGAGAATGTTTTAAATGCGGTACACGTGGGCACTTCGCTGCCGACTATGAAGAGTGGCAACATCCCCCACAGCTTACCAACAAGGGCTCTGCATGACTATATGATAGTAAAGAAAGGTACCATCTTCATTATGGGGATAGTGAAGAGGCAGACACTCTCTACGATGAATGTCAGAAACACTCTAATGGAAGGGCGGGATTGTGACTGTGAAGTCATAAACCTGGCAAATTTGGGTATTGCTATGCATCTAGATCAGAAACCCATGATAGAGTTTTTGGTTGAGGGACAAAAAGTGGAGTTTTTATGTGATTCAGGTGCATCGCGTACACTTTTGGGTCCGGCAGTTCTGCCTCCGAACTGCGAAACAGATGAGTTTGTCCTTGTAAAAGCGGCAAATGGGAAAATTTATAAGGAACCACTGTCTCATCATCTACTGTTCACAGATCCGCAAACAAACCAAACTGTTAGGTGTAGGGTAAATATATCAAAAGTTTGTCCAGTTAATTTGCTAGAAAGAGATTTGATGCATGTGTTTGGAATAGCGGCAATTCCCACACCTAAGGGTATTGAGGCAAAAAGGTTAGCGGATGGCTTAGTAGTACAGGGAGTACAAGACTTGTTTTATTGGTATAGCCTAGACTTGATTTCAGACGGCCCGGGGAGGGTTGATACAGAGTTGATCAATCTAGTTCTAAGTAAATCTAGGAGCGGGTCACCGCAGGTTGCGGCGCACTTACATTGTAATGTTCTATAAGGCCCTTGGTCCGGATAATTTCAGACGGCCCGGGGAGGGTTGATACAGAGTTGATCAATCTAGCTCTAAGTAAATCTAGGAGCGGGTCACCGCAGGTTGCGGCGCACTTACATTGTACAATGTTCTATAAGGCCCCTTGTCCGGATAAAGAATTTGAAAAAGAATTCTTTAAGCACAAGTGTGCAAGGATAATTTTGAATGATATGTTTTGGGATACGCAAGGTAATACAGTAGTAACCTGTACTTTGACTAAGGAAATGAGTTCTTTATATCGCTCAAGTTATAGCCCAACATATCTCAGTTACTAAAGTAGTGGGGACACATTGGGTAGATTTGGCGAAAAAGGTAACGATTTGGAACACAATGTCTGAAAGTCAGTTGAAAGATCAAAAGATCCAGGTACAAAGATTAAATTGGGTGACTTGGGCACGACCAAGTGGGCACCTCAGGGATTACAAAACAGAAATGGCATGACAAATCCTCCTAACTCAAGAGGAAGATAGTGCGTTAAGTGCCTTGCCTGTAGAGTTATGGTCAAAAGGGAAAGGAGATGGAGGATTAATGAAAACAGCAGGTGAAGTTTGTACAACTGCAAAGTCAGGTTTTAGACCTCGTAAGCACCAATATCCACTAAGTAAGCAAGCGGAGGAGGGACTTAAACCAGTTATTGAACAGCTAAACCAGGTAGGAATTCTTGTTGAATGCCCAGATTCACCCTGCAATACTCCGTTGTTTCCTGTAAAGAAACCGGATGGGTCATGGAGGTTGGTTCAGGATTTACAAGCAGTTAATTCAGCTGTGATCCCAAGAGCACCGGTGGTCCCTGACCCTATACATTACTTAATGATTTACTACCTCAGCACAGATATTTTTCTGTCATAGATATACGCAATGCCTTTTTCTCCATACCACTACACAAGGAGAGTAGATTTTGGTTTGCATTCACTTTCCAAGGTAAAAGATACACCTACACCAGATTGCCACAGGTTATTGTGAGAGTCCGACAATATTCGCACAAGAAATGGCTGCGAATTTAGCTCAGTTTGTTCCCCCAGAGGGAAGCCAGGTCCTGTTGTATGTAGATGATATTTTATTGGCCTCACCCATGCAGGAAAGTTGTAGAAAGGATACCCTTGCCCTTCTTAGTTTTTTAGCTGAGCAAGGACAAAGTAAATAAAGAGAAGTTACAATTGTGGAAAGCACGAGTAAAGTACTTGGGTTATTTAATCTCGCAGGAAGGTAGACAATTGGAAAATAAAAGAAAACAAGCAATTATTGAAGCACCTATGCCTACGACTAAGCGGGAGATGATGTCATTTTTAGGTGTGACTAATTTATGTAGAAGTTGGATTCCTAATTATGCTGAAGAAGTAGGGCCATTGACCGCACTGATCTATGACACTCCCATGGCAGCTAAAAGTAATATACAATGGACAGATAAGGCAATACAAGCATTTAATAGAATTAAGCAATTGATAGCAGGATCCTCTGTTTTGAGTTTTCCGAACTATTCTAAGCAGTTTGTACAAATGGTTGATTGTAAGGGAGGATATATGCCTGCGGTTCTGGTACAAGTACATGGGGATAAACAGAGACCAATAGCTTTTTATTCCTCCAGATTAGATACTGTTGCAAGGGCATTGCCGCATTCTGTTCAAGCTGTAGTGGCAGCCGCCATGGCAGTGCAAGCCTCAGCATCATTAGTTTTGTTCCACCCATTAAAATTGTGACTTCCACATTCAGTAGCTACTATACTTTTGCAAGATAAAATAACCTTTTTATCTCCTAGTCGACATTTGTCGTGTATGACAGTGCTGCTGACACAGCCACATATGACAATAAAAAGATGTACTACTCTTTATCCGGCGACACTTTTGCCGACTCCAGAAGAAGGTACTCCACATGTTTGTTTAGAGAGCATTCATGACAAAGTACTTCCCTGACCAGATTTGACAGATATTCCATTGGTAGATTCTGATCTTGTTTTGTTTGTAGACGGATCAGCAAAGAAGGACACTGTAGGAAGAACACTAGTAGGGTATGCTGTCACCACAGAAACTGAAGTTTTGGAAGCAAAAGGATTGTCAAACATTTATTCTGCCCAAGCAGCTGAGTTAGTGGCTTTGACTCGAGCTTGTACCTTAGGGGAGGGTAAAAAAGTGACAATTTATACAGATAGTCAGTATGCTTTCTCCACTGTACATGTTTTCGCTCAACAATGGAAAAATAGAGGAATGGTTACTGTGACAGGCAAACTAATAGATCACAGAGATTTAATTTTACAGTTGTTACATGCAGTGCAATTACCACTTCAGATAGCGATATGTAAATGTTCCGCAAATACTAACAAAAGATCCCGTCTCCAGGGGAAATGCTTTTGCTGTTATGGCTGCAAAAAAGGCAGCTCAAGAAAATGATTTGCTTTTACATGACAATGATTTAGAGCCCGGACACCTCAGACTTAGAGACACTAAAAGTAATGCAAACATTGACAACACAGAAAGAAAAATGTTGTTGGGTGAGATAAGGTATCACTCAACAGGATGGGTTGTATAGGGCATCAGATGGCAAAATGGTATTACCCCCAAACCTTTTTAGGTATGCTGCATTGGTTAGCCATGGACCTGCCCATGTAGGAGTACAGACAATGGTTCAAATAATGTCCAAGGTGTTTTGGTGTAAAGGATTTTCAACTTATGCAAAGCAATTCTGTTTACCTTGTTTATTATGTGCAAAGTATCATGCTCAGGGGGGAGTTAAAAATCTCAGCAGGCATTCCCTACCCCTCCATATCCATTCCACACACTCTGCATGGACTTTGAGTTGACACCTTCAGAGGGAAAAAGGTTCTGTCTAGTTATAATTGATGCTTTTTCTAAGTGGGTAGATGCTTTTCCAGTAAAGCATCCTGATGCACACACAGTAGCAAAGCTTTTGACAACAGAAATAATTTCCCTATTTGGCCTACCAAGGCGCATTTATAGTGATAATGGGTCTCATTTTGTAAAACAGATTGTGCAAAAGTTGGGTCAAGTGTTTCAGATTGATCTCAAGTACCATTGTGCTTACCATCCACAGTCAGCTGGACTGGTGGAGAGACACAATGGTGTCCTGAAGAGTAAGCTCCACAAACTGATGGTAGAAACGCATAGATCCTGGACTGCGTGCCTTCCTTTGGCACTCCAGTACATGCGAATCTCACCCTCCTACAAAGGACTTACACCATTTGAACTTTTGTTTGGGAGACCATATTACGTCCCGCAGTGGCAAGGATTGTTGCCAGCGGAACGTGAGGGGGGGGTGAGGATCTGGCGGATTATATGAAGAAGCTGCTAAATGTCAAGTCTCTTGTAACCAGTGACTCCTTTGCAGATTCCAGAAGTGAAACCTTGTTAAGTGTGGCACCCAGGGACTGGGTGTGGATCCGAATTGTGAAGAGAAAGAATTGGTCATCCCCCAGGTGGAAAGGCCCATATCAAGTACTTATCTCGACACCTACGGCTGTAAGACTTTTCCTTCTACCATTGATGTTGGTCAGACTCCATCGGACCCCTGAACGCAAAGTCTGACTACAAAGGAAGGATGGCCATGTTCAACTGGTACTTGAACTGTTACGTGATGATGATTTTGGTGGCGAAAGTAAATATGTCCATACGAGAAGGAACAGTTGTGAGAGAAAAAGGAATGGTGGTGCTGCAAGTGCAAACAGGTGTTACTGTGTTCAAGGTAAAACTTTATGAAGGAATTTTGGACTGTGCTAAATGGAACAGTAATGATTTCCTGACTCTTGCAAAATACTTGTGCAATAGAGACTGTGCGTCCTGGTCAAATGTTTGGTGGTCAACAAATGTGAAAGGATGAGAAACAAGTGGTGCAGTGATACCAGAGAAAGATAAAAGCAGGCAACAAAGAATAAAAATTATGCATTTCCAGAGATGGCACAGGAAAGAATTATGGCAATATGGGACAGAACTATTGCAATGTTACTGTGAATGGCAATGAGAATCCATTTCTGGAGAACCAAACTCATAGTTTGGCAGACGTAAGGTGGTTATGTAGAGACAAAAAACTCAGATCAAGGCTTACGATTCCCTGGAAGGGAACTTGTGCACTTGCAAAGTTAATTCTGCCATTCTACATTTTCCCAGTTCCAGCAAGCAATTTCGTAAGAGAACCTGAAATAATACAGAGGTGGTTGAATAAGAGAAAGAGAGAGGCACCGAAGCAATCCTTCGATAGCAGTGTCTACATCGATAGCATTGGCGTACCAAGAGGCGTGCCTGTTGAATACAAAGCAATAAACCAAATAGCGGCTGGTTTTGCATCCATCTTTGTCTGGATTCAACCCAATAAGAATGTGGACTGGATCAACTACATTTACTATAACCAGCAGCGTTTTGTGAACTATACCAAAGATGCATTAAAAGGTATTGCTGAACAACTGGAGGCCACTTCGCAGGTGGCATGGCAGAATCGAATTGCGTTGGATATGCTCCTGGCCAAAGAAGGAGGAGTTTGCAGGATGTTTGGGACTTTCTGTTGTACATATATTCTGAATAACACTGACCCTGATGGGAGCATCACTCGAGCTTTGAAGAATTGACAGAGAACTCTGGGGTTAATAATCCCTTTACAGACTTTCTATGAACATGGTTTGGAAAATGGAGTCATCTCATCAGCAGTTTCCTGGTGTCCGTCGGAGTCACTGTGGCTATCATGGTGGTATGTGGTTGCTGTTGTATACCCTGCAACAGAGGTCTTCTACAAAGATTGGTTGATACTGCTGTTACGAAAACGATGTACCAGCAGTTGCAACAGACTGGTGAAAGTGAATACATTGAAATGTGACTTTTGCAAATGTTTTGAAGTTTAAAAGTTTGTCTTGCAAATGAAGTAATGTATGCAAAGAAAAGCTTAAGTTTTTACCATATATTGCTGAAATAAAAAGATAAATAAAAGTGTTTTGAGGGGGAATATGTTAAGAGAAAAAGTTTTAAAACATACTATTTGTCTCTTTCTCCCATCCAGCAAGATGAATATGCTATTTGCTGAAGTGTTGGTAAGAAAAGGTCATTGAACCATGTTTATTAAAGATGGGCTTTATCTATGATAGATGTAGTTTGCTTATGAACTTGAGTAACACCTGTTTTCTATACTTCTTAATAAGAGATAATTTACTGAGGCAGACTCTGGAAAATTCCAGCTACCTCTGTGGTTTTGAGGTAAACATTCTACACTAGCCGTGGTTTTGAGGTAAACATTCTACACTAACTGTGGTTTTGAGGTAAAACATTCTTTTCTGAGGTAAATTGTGATCCTAGATGTTTTTCATAGCCAACTGTCAATTGTTAGAAATGTAACAAAAGCTATTTTGGTTAGTAACAGGAAAGTATAAAAGTTGATGTCAGTAACCAAGCTGATCAGATTGAGATCATCTTGGCCAACATGTTGCTGTAATCTGGTTAGCAGTTAATAAAGGAAATTTTCATCACCTGAGGCAGATGTGACTCGCTTGAATTTTTCTTCTGACAGTAAATGTGTTGTAAAAGTACCTATCTTGATTTGTTTTCTAACTTCAGAAAAGATGTTGGTTCTGTATTATAAGACCTGTGAAAATTACTATAAATATTTATATAAATTGTGAAAACAGCTCCATTTCCTGAGTGCATGGAAGTCATAACTCTCAAAGAACAAGAAGGCAGAAACACTATAACACCAGCAGACGATGAAACAGTGAAGGATTCCTGCAGTTTATTCTCCGGGTCTACAGAAGGGCTAATTGCTAGTGGTGCTGGGGAAGATTCAGCATTCTATGTACCATTACAAGCTGGCATGCCTGCTGCATCTCCAGGTGAAGAACAGAAGGTCGAGGAGTAAGTGTGATGCCCATTTATTTACACCAGTTATACACCCTGTCCAATCAGAAGGGATACAAGGGCAGTCACCTAATGAAATAGAAGTTGATGACATCGACAAGTATTTGGATGCACTTACGGAAGAGGCTTTCTGGGAATTTGACTAGAGAGGGTAACTCCATTTCCATGATAGAAACAACTAAAATAAAATGTACCACTACACATCCCCGACGAGATGTCTCCTGCTTGCTTTCAACTTAAAGGCCTTTGAACTGATTTCTATTTATCACTCACAAATAGGTAAGAAACCTTTCTACTATATCTATCACTAAGTAAGAAAAGGACATCAGCAATGACAACTGTCAGTCAACAGTAGGTACCATTTACTGTTTACAGTGTCTGTAAGTACCATTTAACCTGTTAAACGTGACACTGATGTGATGTGGCTTAAGTGTACTCAGATGAAAACATTTTTCTGTGAATCTCTGAGGCATTAAGGCTCACAGTGTCTAGAACGGTCTTAACTGTCTGTATCTCACATATGTACAAAGCACCAGCACCGTAACAAGGGTAGGGTAAAGGGGATACCTGCCCCAGGTGGCATGATCAGCAGTGCTAAAACGCAACCAGCAGGGGTGAGGGAAGCATTACAGCTGATATTGCACTAAAACTGATTGTTTAGCATCCTAAACAAATGACCATTTCAGGATAATCTTATACAACCGAGTCTTATTCACGTTGTCGAACTTTTACAAGTTCGAACGTCATATGGTCGAAACCATATGTTCGAATTTGTAAAACTTTGAACGTTACAATGGAGATCGACGTAAGGGAAGCTTTCCATTTTCTTCAATGTAGTGCAATCTCAGAGTTGATATATTTAAGTAGCGGGGGGTGCAGGGGGGCCAGCGCCCCTGCTTACAACATTCAGGTTAGTTTTTTTTTTTTTTTTTTTTTTAATTACGTTGTTGAACTTTTAAAAGTTTGACAACGTGATACAGACCCTCCCACATCCCTATAAAATACCACTCTGTGCTTATTCAGATCAATAGCGGCAAATGGCGTGCCTGCTTGGTAAATGTATATAATCAACATTTGGCACCCAGGGCCTGAGTTCATAACAGCAGGTTCTGACCCCTGACCTGGCTATGAGGAAATCCACCATGACCTACCACAAGGTTATGAACTTCAGATAGTCTAATCTGATAAGTGTGAAACTTAAGCATCTACCTTGGGATAGTTAAAATAGTACTACTTCACAGCATCGTGATTTGCAAATTGATATTTTTATGCCACTTGAAGGAGATGCTGAAATCCTATAAAATGCAACTGAAGAAGCTTCAGACATCTCAGAGAGTATGAAAATGACTTGCAGGGCCTTGCTTGTACTTCTGCCATAGGTACAAGCAGTGCAATACACGCACTACTTCTAAACTTATGTTCTCCATGATTTGTACCATTTCACATTACATTCCATGAGAAAATTACCACGTCTTCTGTGAGCAACAAATACCTTTAGCTCAGGATCTGATTTCAGATGCTGTATTTCCTAAAATGATAGAAAGTTAGAGGATAGCCAGGTCTAGAGGTGACCTCCTGTGCTTGGACTGTTCAGCACTTGGAATACTCCACAGCTGTTAGTGCCATGATATGGGCCATCATCTTGGATTGCTCTCTCCTGCTGGTAGATAAATTGTTTCACAGTTTCCTGTTTTTGCCTTTAAATTGTGCGAAACTGCTTAAAGTTTCCTTTTCTTTTTTAAAACGATACTGGTATATCCTACTAGAGAGCCTATAATATGTTTTGGGTCAATTCCAAACTCCGTGATCTCTCTCTCTTAAAACCCTGCAGCTCTCTCTTAGCGCGGTCTTGCGCACAGAACAGCGTCAGGCAGCGCCGCTTAAACAGGTTTAAAGTATTCCCGGCTCCACAAAGTCTGCTCTTCACTTTTCCCTTAGAACTGCTCTAAATCTCAAATTAAGCACTCTATTCTCATTCTAAATCCCTGCACTTGCTCGCATAAGTAATCTCATAGGTAAACACTAATAAACTTAAGCACTACATCATCTTATACTCCTTTTAAGCACTTGCTCCCTATTGGTTCTTTCTGATCAGTCAATAAGTAGTTCCCTATATTATTCAGGCATGTCCAAAGGTCAGTTTCGGGTTTACTCTCCGGTGCAGCTGGTGAATCTGGGAATCTTGAGGCAATGTTACAACTGCCTTATGTATACAGACCACCCTCTCCTCCTCCCAAGAAACTCAAATATATGTGAGAGATGCAACTATATAGCCAAACTGGAGGCTAAGCTCTCTCAACCCAGTACTGGCACAGCCTGTCAGGAGGAGAAGGTAACCACACACACCACAAATCCAGTCTCACATAGACCTATCGCATCAGCAAACCAACACATAAACACACAAAAACATACTCGGAGGCTCTAAATAATAATCTGACTAAGCAGCAGAGACCTCCAACGCAGACATCCAAGCAACCCCTACCACGAAACAATACCCACGTAACACATAGTCACAAAGTCAGTGTGCCACACATTCACAGCCCTTAAGGCTAAACAACACACCTAATACACTTGTAATAGGTGACTCTATTGTCAGACACACTGACGTCCCACTCACCAGGTTGAACAAGGTCACTGTAAGCTGCTTGTCGGGTGCCAGGATCTGCCACATAACGCAAGCACTCAGGTCACTCCAAAGCAAGTACAAATATGACTCCGTCATTGTCCATGCTGGTGTGAATGACCTGAGACGTACCTCCCTGGACTACATGAAAAGAGACAGAGGAGCTCTCTGATCATGTGACCCAGGCCGGTATGACCCTGACCTTGAGTAGCATCTTACCCTCACCAAGAATGATGCCACAGTATAAAGACAAAATGATCAATTTTAACAATTAGCTAAAGTATTGGTGTCATTCAAAGGGGATCCAGTGTCTGTCAGCCTGGGATGACATGCTCGACAAGCCACGTTGCTTTGCTAGGGACGGCTTGCACCTGTCACCCCTGGGTTTTCAAATACTAGGAAAGGCTCTTGCCTCCCCCATAGTGCCTTTTTTAGGCAAGGCTCAAAAGACAAACCCACCTCCATAAACAATACAAAGAAAAAAAAACTAAGGGTAATGCTGCTCAACGCCAGAAGTCTAAACCTCAAGATGCACACACTCGAGACTCTCCTCAGTATGGAGAATATCTATATCTGTGCAGTAACAGAAACCTGGTTCAAGGCTCCCGAGAGCACTCCAGCACTAAAAGGTTATACTTCATACCATGCTTTCCGGCCCCAAAACTCAGACCGAACCACAAAAGGAGGGGGAGTATCCATATTTATCAAAGACACCCACACCTCCAGGTTAGTAGCACTGCACGAAGCATCGGAGACCATCCATGTGCAACTAACAGTGGGCAAAACTGCCTTTCAGTTTGTAGCCTGCTACAGACCACCCTCCCAAACACAGAAACCTCACTCGGCTTTCCTGTGAACACTGGAGAATATGAAGGTCTCTCCAAACACCATTATATTGGGTGACTTCAGCTACCCAAATATTGACTGGGAAAACTACTCAAGCCCAAACACCCTCGCCCAACGGTCCCTAGAATTTATAAACTCAAATGCTATGGAACAACTGGTCACCACTCCCACAAGAGTGGAAAACATATTGGATCTGGTCATCACCAACATGGGGTCTCTACGTTCCACACCAGAGGTATACCCCTCATTGGTAAGATCAGACCATAAACTAATCGCACTGGACATCCATATTCCGTCCCCACCTCTAGCCAAGGAAACCATGGTGAAGAACTTCTCAAAAGCAAACTTCACACTTCTCAAAACAGAGGTGGAATCTTTCAAAGCCCCCGGGCCAGTGGAAAATAAAGGCCAAAATGCAGAATCCTTTACAAAAGCATTCTATGGACACTTACAGGAATGTATGGAGCATGCTATCCCAAATAGAACCAAGACTCACTCCTCCAAAGGCAGGAGACCTGTCTGGTGGACCCCGGCCATAAATAAGCTATACAACAGAAGGAGAACACTACTACATGATAGAGCAAAATCCCAAAAAGGGAAGGCGTCTCTGATCAGTACTACCAAGAAACTACGATCCCTCATGAAATCATCTAAGGCCAGCTTCAAAAGAAAAATTGCATAAGACACTAAAGATAATCACAAGGCCATCTTTTGTTATGTCAGAAACCTGGGAGGCAACTCCCAGATATGCTCTGAGTTAATGCAAAATGACAAAAAATGCACTGAATCCACAGACATTGCCAACATCCTGGCAGAAAGGTTCAGTGCAAACTTATCCCCCCATTCCCCTCCAAAAGAGCAAATGTCTATCCCAACAGAGTGTAGCCTTCCTGAGATCACAGATGCACAGGTGAGAGCTGCCCTCTCCAAAGCCAAAAACACAGCATCAATGGGACCAGACGGTGTCCAGGGCTGCGTCTTACACAAGCTCCAAGAACTAAACCCTCATATAAAGTCACTGTTCAGTCTCAGCCTTACTACAGGATATGTACCCAAGGAATGGCATACAGCAACAGTGGTCCCACTCCACAAAGGTGGTGCCACAACAGACCCCGGAAACTATCACCCTATAAGCCTGACTAGCCTGGTCTGCAAAGCTATGGAGCGTATCATTATGGAAATCATAAACAAAGACATTGGGAACCTGCAGACACTGGATACTACTCAATTCGGCTGTGTTAAGGGCAGATATTGCCTCTTGAACCTGGTCGACTTCTTTGACACAGTTACCAAAGCCATAGATGAAGGGAAGGTAGTCCACACAGTCTACCTGGACCTCGCAAAAGCCTTCAACACAATACCCCACTCGGGCATCATAAATAAGCTCACGAGCTTAAATATTAACCCCTACGTGACAAGATGGATTGCAAACTGGCTCAGGGATAGAACCCACATGGTCAGAATAGCAGGTGTCATGTCAGACTCTAAACCAGTTACAAGTGGCGTCCCACAAGGCTCAGTCCTGGGACCTCCCTTGTTCGGTATATATTTCGCCAAGGTACAAGCTAACACAGGTGGACTATGGCTGACCAAGTTCACAGATGACTGCAAACTGGGTGCCATAATCGACTCTCCAGCTGACACAAGCATCCTCCAAAAGGGTCTGACAGAGACAGATAACTGGTGCCAGTGCCATGGCCTAAAGCTAAATGCCAAAAGTCCATAGTCATCCCCTTTGACAATCACATTGCCAAAGTAGTTAGAAAGACCTTCTATATAGCCCACCTTATCACGAAAGGGTTCACATCTAGATCAAGAAAGGTCATTGTGCCCATCAGGCCCATAATTGAATACAATGCCCCATTTGGGATGCACCTTACCCGACACCTGCAGCAACTGGAAAGACCTCAAAAGTGCCTCACCAAGAGGATCCAGGGGCTCAAACAGATGCCCTATGCAGTTCGGCTAAATAAACTCCAGCTCTATTCAGTTGCGTACCACCTACTCAGAGGCGATCTGTGTCTGAAGTACAAAGCCATGTCCATCCCAGAATTAATGGACATGCTTCACCTCAGGAAATCCAAATCCCTTAGAGCTACATGCTCCAGGGACTTGAACTTCAGCACAGAAATAAATAGGACATGCTGGAGGGACAGATTCATATCCCAGAGGCTCCTTTCACTCTGGAACAAAATCCCAATCCATGTTAGGCAGAGCCCCTCACTGACCCTCTTCAAGAGAAATCTTGACGAGTGGATGGGAGATTGTAAGTTCACCCCTGGGACCTCTTCTGTGTCCCTGCTTGACAGAGGTACAGTAAACTAACCTTAAAAGGGCTACCTTCTGTGACCTACTATACAGAGGCACAGTCAACTAATCTAAAAGGGTGGCGAAAGCCAAACACACTCTGGCTAGACTTATAAATGCCCTAGGGCAGATAGCCTAGTATCAACCTATGAACCTATGTTTATAATCCTTGCACGTATTAACTATTCCCCTGTAGCTGACCTTCTCTTCTTATAGGATTTTGCTGGCACTGTCCCCCCGTCTGCCTCCCCTCTTCCAATTTTGTTCATACTGCTCCCTCCACAACTCCCACCACCTCTTGCTCCTGCCCCTACACATTGTTAAATTCACGTACCAGTCCCAGTTTTATTCTTCTGCATTGGCTACTGTTCTTGGACATTTTAACCATCAGGCTATAGACACTATAATCCTATGCAGCCCATTCTCATAATCTTCTTCGGTATCGAGTATCCCAGGAAGGTACAATTAATTCTACACTGTTACTTATCTTCACTTGTACATCATGTCGTACACTGCAACCGCTTCATCCCTCAAGTCCTCTTACCTCTATGTTTATTCCATATATACTGGTGATCTCTGTCTTTGTTACACTTTCAGCACACTCTGACCTTCCCTTGCTTTTATTTACTGAAGTAACATTCTACTCCTGTAGTAGCTGCATTTGTTGAACATGCACTGCTCCTTCAGGCCTGAGACACCTACAAACCACTCAAGCTTATTCCAACATCTGATCTGCTCACATGCTCCACTCACAGTAAGCCAACAATTTTTGTATCCCTCTGTAACTGTTCATTTCACTCCACTCTGTGGAGTGTGTGTATACATATATAGTAAGTAATAATCGGATGGCGCAGTGGTGCAGCAGCAGCATCGTTGCATCACAGCAAGAGGTTCTCTGGTTCAATTCTCAGGTGGAGTGCCTTCTGTGCGGAGTCTGCATGTCCTTCCTGCGTGCGTGAGAGTTTCCTCCCATGTTACAAAGACATGCGTCTGAAGTGTTTCTCTCCAGGCCTCCACTGAAAATTGGCTTTGTTCCAAGTAAGTCTTTTCCAGTAAATAAATGTCAAACAAATAAATAAAATAAATGTGATTAACGATGTTAAACCAAAACAAAGTTATATAGTATTAGCTGACCGAAGAGGCGCCACCTAATAAATACGGTTTGTTATAAGAAATACTAATTACCCCACCCCCACAGTGAGAGAATGATATTCTCCTGTGCCTTAGACGCCACCCAGTGCACCATCTGTACATGTCACAATAGACTACTGACATCACTAATTTGTCTTAGGCTCCACCCAGTGCACCATCCTTACGTGTCACAGCAGACTAATGACATCACTAATCTGTCTTAGGCTCCACCCACTGCACCATCTGTACATGTCACAGTAGACTAATGACATCACTAATTTGTCACCATCAGTTGCATAATTAAACTGTCACAACACGTTGTTACATCACTACGATGTTAGAATAGATTGCCATAGCGATGTGATGTCACCAGACAGTCTCACTAATAAAAGTTCTGGACATGAAGTTCTAATCACATTTACAATATTCAGAGCATTTTGAAATTATCAGGTAAGCTTTTTGTTGTTATTTTAAAAGGGTTGCTACTACACTTTTAATTGAGGTGAATTTTGTTGCAGCTAATAGTAGTGAATTCTCAGCATTCTAGGAAATTTCTGATTAGGTTTTACCATCTAATGAACTTGGGTGTGTTTGTGAGTGTGTTGTGGAGCAGAGGGTGGGGAGCATGTGGAAATTAGGAGTGTTTTGATATATTAACAGATGCGATATACTGCTAAAGCAGGAGATTGATTGGTAAGTATTACCCTTTCATGAGGAAGTGCATCACTTGGAACTTCTGGAAAAAAAACTGCATCTTGATTTAGGACACCTTTGGTGTTTATTTGAATATGTGGATTTCTTATTCTGGGAAAAAATACATATATATTCATTACATGGGGCTTAGGTACCAACATTTTACTTGGGCAACAGAGACACAGACAAAAACAGGAACAAAAGCTACAAATCAGGGACGGCTATTAAATTTGTATCGATATATGCACTTATTTTGCTTACTGGAGTAGTAGAGTGATCACAAATGACACATCTCAACAGTTCAGACTACAAAAATTCCAAAAAATATTAATGTGCAGATACTTTGGAGGATACACTTAGGTAATTAACATGGGGATAAGTAATGAAATAGGAAAACTGAAAGGTTAGTTTACAGAGACAAACTAGGCTTACTTAAACAGTCCTCTAATAAGTGATTAACAACTACGCAATATGTATACAAGTGAAAAGAAATCAGCCGGATGAACATTTTTCCATTTACATGTATTTACACCTTACATTTTCATTCTTTATACCAGCTGTCATTCTGTCCAAGATAACAAATTCCTCAATGTATGCCTTCTCTTGTGAGCATTAATCTGCATGTACGGCTCCAAAAATGTCATTCACTTCTATGTAATGTGCTCCTTCCCGTTTCTAAAGATCCTACTTCCATTTTATCCCCCTTTACAACATTCAGTACTTAAAAAGCAGCTGCTAAGACCTGGAGTTCCATTTTCAAAACTATTGCTTTTTGGCAGCCATCAAGATATATTGTTGAAAGGTGTTTGGGGATTTTATAGTGTCAAATGGACGTGTCCTCCAGTGTGTACGTGCTTGAGGGTATAGTGTTTGTCTTGTACTGCAGTGTGTGCATTGGATTTAGGTTGTGCAATGCAGTGTTGAGACAGACGAGCTGTATTTTAGTGGGGTTGTTCCTGGGACAAGGATTTTGGTTTGAAGAAATTCAGTATGTTTGTTTTGATTAATGAAAAGTTTGACATCTTATCTTTATTTTGTGGTTGAGTGTGCATTAGTTTTTTTTTTTTTGGTTAAACCTATACTATAGTAAACGCTATGGAAAAGTGTAGATTTTGTGCTGTCTGTGCGAAAACAGTGGAGGGAGAAATGAATATACTGGACAGATGGCCTAGGAATGAACTAAGTTATTTAATGGTACTGTACAGCTGGTAAAGAGAAGTCAGCAAAGTGTGAAAGCTAAGTGTACCCCATCAGAAACATATTTTCATTGTAATATCAGAATTGTAATTCTTATAAATGATCTTATACAGTCTCCAAAAACATTTCACTTTATTGTTCTAGGTTTACATGAAGATGAAAATGCGACTTAAGAAGTGGCTGCTAAAAAGATTCAGACGAGGTATGACAAAGCTTCACTGTTTCACAGTGGCATATTTTTAGGATCGAGTGTTTGTGACAGTTTTCTTAATAGCAAGACAGAGTATGACTGCAACAGGTTTCATTTTAATGACTTTTTAATGCAGCCCTACCTCCAGAATAGCATCCCTTGTCAGTTTCTCTGCCTTGAGTCCCCTCTCTGCTGCCCAGCCTCTAACATAATTCATTTTCCCATTTCTTCTGCTTTGAGTGTCAAAGTAGTAAGTGCACTGTATAAACTGGTAGTCATTCATAAGGAACATTACCTGATCCAGTCGTAGGGAGCAGTTTGCAGCTTCATTTCTTGGACTACTAGACCTCATTGTGCATACATGTGTGTTGTTGGAAACATGCTAACAGTACATGTAGGAATAGCAGTATTGTTGCTACAGGACAGACATTCCCATCCTCTAATATTGTGTATATACACAGCCCGATAGATAAATAGCTGCTGAAAAATATGTCAGGCACCCCTTTTCCATGTTTCCCCTAATAAGAATCTCCTTATTTACACATCTGGAAAGCACTACGTCACAGCAGTATTTCATTTCTAAAATGAGTATTCACAGGCACTGATCGCAGTACATTACTGCTGCACACAGTAATGCCCAGTGAAAATCCTTATGTCTGCCCCAGCACCTTTGTGTAGGACGGTAATAATGCTACCGAATCTAGTGGTCACTGTCTACCTTAACCTTGCAGATAGAGAACTTCCACTGCATGTTGAGGATTTTCTTATTCCCCATATCAACCACTGTCTGACCACCAGGATTCTCTGAATCCATGGTTCTGTGGCATCTGAGAAGGGCTAGTGGCAACAAAGCCACCAAAACAGAAAGATGGTTGTCCGTCCTGCACTGGGAAACTGCCCAACGTATGTATCATTTCTTGTAAAAAGACGAGCCTCCGTAGATGTGTTATGAGAATATGTGCACTCAGGGTGACACTTATGCCATACTGTTACTGAGGAAGTGTGATAGAAGCTTCGCTGTTACTGGAAGCTTTCTTAACACTGCTCATGTTCCAATGCACAAGGGCATTATTGAAGTCCGTGCAGAAATATTGGTAAGAAATAATAAAACACAGATTTAATAGTCCCTTTCCTTAGTTATTCTAAACAGACTGTCAGACTTACTAACATTACATTTATGCTGGTCTTTCCCAAGACAGGCATATATAATTTAATGAAATACACTAGGGACTACTGACAACAGTTTTCATTTAGTAGCAGTGCTGTAATTTAGCCAAAGCACCATAAATAAGAATGTAAAAATAAATATATTTTTTCTTATTTCATAAAAGATAGTACCCTTAATCGTATATTTGGCACAGTTGTATTTAGAACTGATCTAAAAATTATAGCTACATATAAACTGGAGCAAGTATGAAGTGAAATATTAATGCAAGTATCTCTTTTAACAGGGAAAGTGGCTCCTGCTCCTGAAACAGAGCCTGTGGAGTCCATACCTGTGGAAAACACAGGTCTTGAAATGGAGGCATCATCTGAAGAGACGCCAGTTGAAAAGGAAGTCGGGCTTTTCTTTCGGACACTATCTGCAGAAAACAAAAAGCCTGAAAGAGAGGAGAGCACATCAGCTGAAGTGCCAGTGAGGCTCTTCTACAATCCAAAGACTGACTTTTATGAAGAGTGGTGCAGCAATGAGGCTAGTGATGACCTAACAGTCGATGCACCTGATGAGACTTGCACGACTAGTAGATCTGCATATGAACAAAAGAAGAGTATTTCTCGTCCATATCACAGAGTCTTTACTCCTGTTTCTCCTTTAGAATTTTTTACCCTTCCAGGTGCAACAGAACCTGTTCAGGTGCTAAAAAGATTCAGACGAGGTATGACAAAGCTTCACTGTTTCACAGTGGCATATTTTTAGGATCGAGTGTTTGTGACAGTTTCCTTAATAGCAAGACAGAGTATGACTGCAACAGGTTTCATTTTAATGACTTTTTAATGCAGCCCTACCTCCAGCATAGCATCCCTTGTCAGTTTCTCTGCCTTGAGTCCCGTCTCTGCTGCCCAGACTGTAACATAATTCATTTTCCCATTTCTTCTGCTTTGAGTCTCAAAGTAGTAAGTGCACTGTATAAACTGGTAGTCATTCATAAGGAACATGACCTGATCCAGTCGTAGGGAGCAGTTTGCAGTTTCATTTCTTGGACTACTAGACCTCATTGTGCATACATGTGTGTTGTTGGAAACATGCTAACAGTACATGTAGGAATAGCAGTATTGTTTCTACAGGACAGACATTCCCATCCTCTAATATTGTGTATATACACAGCCCGATAGATACCTAGCTGCTGAAAAATATGTCAGGCTCCCCTTTTCCATGTTTCCCCTAATAAGAATCTCCTTATTTGCACATCTGGAAAGCACTAAGTCACACAGCAGTATTTCATTTCTAAAATGAGTATTCACAGGCACTGATCACAGTACATTACTGCTGCACACAGTAATGCCCAGTTAAAATCCTTATGTCTGCCCCAGCACCTTTGTGTAGGCCGGTAATAATGCTACCGAATCTAGTGGTCACTGTCTACCTTAACCTTGCAGATAGAGAACTTCTTCTGCATGTTGAGGATTTTCTTATTCCCCATATCAACCACTGTCTGACCACCAGGATTCTCTGAATCCATGGTTCTGTGGCATCTGAGAAGGGCTAGTGGCAACAAAGCCACCAAAACAGAAAGATGGTTGTCTGTCCTGCACTGGGAAACTGCCCAATGTATGTATCATTTCTTGTAACAAGACGAGCCTCAGTACATGTGTTATGAGAATATGTGCACTCAAGGTGACACTTATGCCATACTGTTACTGAGGAAGTGTGATAGAAGCTTTGGTGTATCAAGGCGACTTATTAGAACCTTCCTTACACTACCCGTACCAATGCACAAGGGCATTATTGAAGTCTGTGCAGAAATATGGTAAAAAATAGTAAAACACAGATTTAATAGTCCCTTTTCTTAGTTATTCTAAACAGACTGTCAGACTTACTAACATTACATTTATGCTGGTCTTTCCCAAGACAGGCATTTATAATTTAATGAAATACACTAGGGACTACTGACAACAGTTTTCATTTAGTAGCAGTGCTGTAATTTAGCCAAAGCACCATAAATAAGAATGTAAAAATAAATATATTTTTTCTTATTTCATAAAAGATAGTACCCTTAATCGTATATTTGGCACAGTTGTATTTAGAACTGATCTAAAAATTATAGCTACATATAAACTGGAGTAAGTATGAAGTGAAATATTAATGCAAGTATCTTTTTTAACAGGGAAAGTGGCTCCTGCTCCTGAAACAGGGCCTGTGGAGTACATACCTGTGGAAAACGCAGGTCTTGAAATGGAGGCATCATCTGAAGAGACGCCAGTTGAAAAGGAATTTGGGCTTTTCTTTCGGACACTATCTGCAGAAAACAAAAAGCCTGAAAGAGAGGAGAGCACATCAGCTGAAGTGCCAGTGAGGCTCTTCTACAATCCAAAGACTGACTTTTATGAAGAGTGGTGCAGCAATGAGGCTAGTGATGACCTAACAGTCGATGCACCTGATGAGACTTGCACGACTAGTAGATCTGCATATGAACAAAAGAAGAGTATTTCTCGTTCACATCACAGAGTCTTTACTCCTGTTTCTCCTTTAGAATTTTTTACCCTTCCAGGTGCAACAGAACCTGTTCAGGTGCTAAAAAGATTCAGACGAGGTAAAACAAAGCTTCACTGTTTCACAGTGGCATATTTTTAGGATCGAGTGTTTGTGACAGTTTCCTTAATAGCAAGACAGAGTATGACTGCAACAGGTTTCATTTTAATGACTTTTAATGCAGCCCTACCTCCAGCATAGCATCCCTTGTCAGTTTCTCTGCCTTGAGTCCCGCCTCTGCTGCCCAGACTGTAACATAATTCATTTTCCCATTTCTTCTGCTTTGAGTCTCAAAGTAGTAAGTGCACTGTATAAACTGGTAGTCATTCATAAGGAACATTACCTGATCCAGTCGTAGGGAGCAGTTTGCAGCTTCATTTCTTGGACTACTAGACCTCATTGTGCATACATGTGTGTTGTTGGAAACATGCTAACAGTACATGTAGGAATAGCAGTATTGTTTCTACAGGACAGACATTCCCATCCTCTAATATTGTGTATATACACAGCCCGATAGATACCTAGCTGCTGAAAAATATGTCAGGCTCCCCTTTTCCATGTTTCCCCTAATAAGAATCTCCTTATTTGCACATCTGGAAAGCACTAAGTCACGCAGCAGTATTTCATTTCTAAAATGAGTATTCACAGGCACTGATCACAGTACATTACTACTGCACACAGTAATGCCCAGTTAAAATCCTTATGTCTGCCCCAGCACCTTTGTGTAGGATGGTAATAATGCTACCGAATCTAGTGGTCACTGTCTACTTTAACCTTGCAGATAGAGAACTTCCACTGCATGTTGAGGATTTTCTTATTCCCCATATCAACCACTTTCTGACCACCAGGATTCTCTGAATCCATGGTTCTGTGGCATCTGAGAAGGGCTAGTGGCAACAAAGCCACCAAAACAGAAAGATGGTTGTCCGTCATGCACTGGAAAACTGCCCAACGTATGTATCATTTCTTGTAACAAGACGAGCCTGTGTTATAAGAATATGTGCACTCAAGGTGACACTTATGCCATACTGTTACTGAGGAAGTGTGACAGAAGCTTTGGTGTATCAAAGCGACTTATTAGAACCTTCCTTACACTACCCGTACCAATGCACAAGGGCATTATTGAAGTCTGTGCAGAAATATGGTAAAAAATAGTAAAACACAGATTTAATAGTCCCTTTCCTTAGTTATTCTAAACAGACTGTCAGACTTACTAACATTACATTTATGCTGGTCTTTCCCAAGACAGGCATATATAATTTAATGAAATACACTAGGGACTACTGACAACAGTTTTCATTTAGTAGCAGTGCTGTAATTTAGCCAAAGCACCATAAATAAGAATGTAAAAATAAATATATTTTTTCTTATTTCATAAAAGATAGTACCTTGAATTGTATATTTGGCACAGTTGTATTTAGAACTGATCTAAAAATGATAGCTACATATAAACATTATAGCTACATAGGCTGAGAGAGAGCTGCTCCCAAGTCGTTAAATTACATGTCACTACTTGTCAGTAAATCTGAGCTTTAGCATATGTATGCTGAATTCTATTATTTTTAATATTTGTTTTTTACTCTACTGCTACTTTGGCACAGGAAAATGAAAATGTGAGTACAAAATTGCTTTGTCATGTTAATTATAACTTCACAAATCAATTCTGTTACCCATTCCAGACAAACTATATGCTGAAGATAAAGTTTAATGGAAATCTAAACAGGACTTGCAAAAAAAGTGCGATAAAATGCAACACAATTTAGCACATCTTGTTATAAAACTACCCACCATAACTCAGTGTTTTTTATTTGTGTTTTTCAGGTGATTTATCATAAGCATCAGACAGGTACAAGTTCAATGCCCCAGTAGGCAGAAGTATCAACAGCATTCTTTAACACAAGGCCATAATTCAGAATATACATCATAAAATGGAAGGAGAGCATCTGCAAAGTCAACGGTAAAAGTACAAGGCAGAAAATCATGAGTTAATCAGACAGAGGACAGCTACAACCCCAGCGTGTCAGAGTCTGCGACTTTCAACAGAATAAATACCACCTGGAGGCATTTGCAGTTTAGTTCCCCTTTTCATGCCATTATGATAATAAAGTGGCAGAAATATTTCATAATAAACTCATTTGTTGACAATCCGTTTTATCTTCACATTTTCTCTGAAGGTAACAGTGATTCTCAATAACTGACATCTTATTATGGAGTATTCATTTTAATGCATGTATTTCTATTTCTCCATCTTCAAATTTATGTTGATGGATAGTGGCATTAATACAGATGCTTAAACTGATACCTTGTGAGTCAACCTAAATAAATATATGAATAAACAACAACACGCTTATTGCTGTTGAATTTGCATAGTCTGGGAGTCAGTAGCTAACATAAAGTGTCAGTTCATGTCTGTGTAGTAAGGCTTATTAACACAAACTAGTAATCAGGAACTCACATGCAATCCCGCCTAACTGTCCACAGCAAGACATACCATAAACTAGTAATTAGTAACTCACGTGTGCTCCCACCTCACTGTCCTTGTAGTAAGGCTTAACGCAAACTAGTAAATCATGTGTACTCCAACCTCACTCTCCATGTAGTAAGGCTTAAGACAAACTAGAAATCAGTAACTCACGTGTGGTCCCACCTAACTGTCCACAGCAAGGCTTAACACAAACTAGAAATCAGTGACTCACGTGTGGTCCCACCTCACTGTCCTTGTAGTAAGGCTTAACACAAACTAGTAAATCATGTGTACTCCAACCTCACTGTCCATGTAGTAAGGCTTAAGACAAACTAGAAATCAGTAACTCACGTGTGGTCCCACCTCACTGTCCATGTAAATCATGTGTACTCCCACCTCACTGTCCATGTAGTAAGGCTTAACACAAACTAGTAATCTGTAACTGATATGTACCATCATGATAGTCCATGTATTTGGGCTTAGCCCAGACTGTAATCAGTAACCAGCATGTACAGCCGTGTCATTGACCACGTTTGGGCTTTACCACTATCATGCCCGACACAGTATCTGGTACAGAGTGATGTGAGTGGGTGCTGTCATCCATCCTGAATGATATGATACGAACAGGAATCATGCCGGATTAAGTGATCAGTGTCATTTGATTTTGGATTATGCAAGATTCCTGTGAATTCTGTTAGCCAAGTTTGGAGAAATGCTTTTTATACAAGTTTCATTTGTTAATTTTTTAAATAAGTTACATGCAAGGCATTAAGCATTGCCATTCCAGGTCTGACAAAACAAAACCTGTGACATGCTAAAAGAAAGCCTCCAACTAGCGGACATTCTACAGCTGTTAAAGGCAAGAAAAGTGCTGCAGGAATACGATAGTGAATGGTGCTACAGCTGCTGCCATTGTCACAATGAACTCTGCCATGGCACCTGTTTTACTGAGGCTGTGTAGCAGGTACTAATGAAGGCAAGAAAGCATGCTTCTAGTAAACCATACATTAGCAAACAAAAGGTTTTCAAGTTGGTGCTAACATAACCCCACCCATTCAGGTCCCTCCTTGGGATCTTAATTTTGTGTTAGAGAGACTAACACTTGCTACATTTGAACAAACTAATCTGGTTAAATTCAGATTCTTAAAATGGAAAATAGTTCTACTGATAGTTCCGACCTCTACAAAAAGGGTATGTGAATCAGTCCTATCTCATTTTCCATAGGGATCTCATTTTCCATAGGGACAGGACGTCGTTGAGAACTCCTCCTCCTTTAATGCCTAAACTGGTATCCAGATTTACTTTAAGCCAGACTATCAAGCTCCCCGTCTTTTCTTTAACCTAAAAATGAGGGAGAGAGAGAGAATACTCCACACCTTGGATGTCCACAAACAACTCGAGTACTGTCCTGGCAGAACTAAATCTTTCAGATCTTTAGATCAGTTGTTCACTTCTTCTGGTAAGATGAAGGGATAACCTGTGTCAAAACTGACTATTTCCAAATGGTTGTCCAAGGCTATAATGCCTTGTCTTATACTCACCATAACAAAACTGTTCCAGGCAGGGTCAAGGCCCAGTCTACCAGGGCCTTGGCTTTATCTATGGCTTTTTGGAAAGGGTTGGATTCTAGAAGCATTCTAGAAGCTGGTACTTGGACCTCTGTACATACCTTTACAAGGCATTATAAGCTTGATTCCTTCTCTACATCCAGATGAAGCTTTGCTAGGACCATTCTCCAGGGGCTTCTGGACTCTTCTCCTTCCAACTCCCAAATGTAGCTGGGTAAGGTAATGTACTCACATTGGTAAGGCTACTGCAGCAGTGGTCAATATGATGAACATAGTACAGTTGAGTAAATTACATTTACCATAACAGGTGATGCCTGAGTGATCACGCCTACAGTAATTGCTTCTTCCCTCCACCCCTCCCCACTTTTTTGTGTTCATTTTCCCAGAATAATGACATTTATTTTTTTGTTGTTCCTAGCACTGTCACTTCAAGGCTGAGCTTCCCTCTTTCTGCTGACAGGAAAGCTCTGAAGGGCTTCATACCCAATTGTTTTTAGTCAGCTCGAGCTGCCTGAGAGTTTGGGTGTGTGGAAGGTGCCCTGAAGCTCTGGAAGCTGGATGGGTGTTATGTCCTTGGCAGGTTCTAACTTGCATAGCTAAGACTACTGCAGCAGTGGTCAGTATGACGAATGTCCACATTTGTCACTGACTGGGGAAGGGGCGAGTGAAGGGCCTTCACTTAACTTGGAGGAGATGTGTCAGACAGGATCAATGTACTTAAAGCATGTGATGGACTGGGGAACACTGCTTAGTTAGAAAAACTGTCAACTTGTCTCTATCACTATGAATAGAAACGATTTATTGGCTTTTGCTAAGGAACTGATGGTTGTTTATCCAGCTTCCAGCCAGTCATCAAGCAGGAGGAGAAACTATTATGATTTGGTACAATTACAGATGTCTAAAGCAGCTTCAAGCCCTCCTGTGTTGCCAGCTTTAGACGATATTTGTCTTCTACTAGTTTACAGACATGTTTTGACTGCCAAAAGATATGATAGATTATATTAGGTATCCAATCCCGTAAGTACATGTTTTGTAATCCCAAGGCAGACCCAGAAGTCATATCTTTTTCTAAATGTGCTAGATGCGATGTTTGCTCTGAGAGTGTTGATGGAGAAGGACAGAGAAGGTCAGAAGGAGTTGCATTGTGTCTTTGTGGATTTAGAGAAAGCATATGACAGGGTGCCTAGAGAGGAGTTGTGGTATTGTATGAGGAAGTCGGGAGAGTCAGAAAAGTATGTAAGAGTGGTACAGGATATGTACAAGGGTAGTGTGACAGCGGTGAGGTCTGCGGTGGGAGTGACGGATGCGTTTAAGGTGGAGGTGGGATTACATCAAGGATCAGCTCTTAGCCCTTTCTTATTTGCAAAGGTGATGGACAGGTTGAAAGACGAGATCAGACAGGAGTCCCTGTGGGCTATGATGTTTGCAGATGACATTGTGATCTGTAGTGACAGTAGGGAACAGGTGGAGGAGACCCTGGAGAGGTGGAGATATGCTCTAGAGAGAAGAGGAATGAAGGTCAGCAGGACTAAGACAGAATATATGTGTGTGAATGAGAGGGAGGATAGAGGAATGGTGAGGATGCAAGGAGTAGAGGTGGTGAAGGTGGATGAGTTTAAATATTTGGGGTCAATAGTTCAGAGTAATGGTGAGTGTGGAAGAGAGGTGAAGAAGAGAGCACAGGCAGGATGGAGTGGGTGGAGAAGAGTGTCAGGAGTGATTTGTGACAGACGAGTACCAGTAAGAGTGAAAGGGAAGGTCTACAAGAGGGTAGTGAGACCAGCTATGTTATATGGGTTGGAGACAGTGGCACTGACAAAAAGGCAGAAGTCAGAGCTTGACGTGGCAGAGTTGAAGATGTTAAGATTTGCACTGGGTGTGACGAGGATTAGGAATAAGTATATTAGAGGGTCAGCCCAGGTTGGAAGGTTTGGAGACAAAGCCAGAGAGGCAAGATTACGTTGGTTTGGACATGTGCTGAGGAGGGATGCAGAGTATATTGGGAAAAGATGCTAAGGATGAAGCTGCCAGGTAACAGGAAAAGAGGAAGGCCTAAGATAAGGTTTATGGATGTGGTGAGAGAGGACATGCAGGTGGTTGGTGTGACAGAGCAGGATGCAGAGGACAGGAAGAAATGGAAACAGGTGATCCGCTGTGGCGACCCCTAACGGGAGCAGCCGAAAGAAGAAGAAGAAGCTGCGTAATAAGAATGAGAAGGCGATGGATGTATTGGGGAAGAAAATGTGCTCTTCTAATACTTTAACTTTTTATTTTAAATTGTCAAGCATATATTTAAAATGCTTTTGGTGCCTCTTTTAAGAATATTAGTAAGTCATTTAGTAAGACATTACTAAAGCATGTTCCAATCTTCAGGATGGCTGTTCCTGCTTCACTTTTGAGAACATTTGCTTGACTTGGATCTCAAAACCTTGCTGAAGAAGTAAAGTTTGAAATCTTAATCTAAAAATCTTCTTTAGATAGAAATTCTTTTTTTGGCCTGTCTACAGCTGAAGTATTTAAGTGGTATGATGAAAAGGGGAATCTGATATGAGTTACACTTTTTCATCCCACCTTATTTAAAGGGGCACTATCTTGTTCCTAAACTCGGTATCTTGCCTCGGACTGAAGCTGAAACACTGCCACCCACTTAATCACCTCCCTCATTGTAACATCATGCGTGATGTTCTACATTGCCTCACTCCATCCTTTCCTTCTAATGTGTGTAAGTAAAGCTTAATCACCTCCCTCGTTGTAACATCATGCGTGATGTTCTACACTGCCCCACTCCATGCCTTTCCTTCTAATGTGTGTAAGTAAAGCTTAATCTCCTCCCTCGTTGTAACATCATGCGTGATGTTCTACATTGCCCCACTCCATGCCTTTCCATCTAATGTGTGTAAGTAAAGCTTAATCTCCTCCCTCGTTGTAACATCATGCGTGATGTTCTACATTGCCCCACTCCATGCCTTTCCTTCTAATGTGTGTAAGTAAAGATTAATCAGCTCCTTCGTTGTAACATCATGCGTGATGTTCTACACTGCCCCACTCCATGCCTTTCCTTCTAATGTGTGTAAGTAAAGATTAATCACCTCCCTCGTTGTAACATCATGCGTGATGTTCTACACTGCCCCACTCCATGCCTTTCCTTCTAATGTGTGTAAGTAAAGATTAATCACCTCCCTCGTTGTAACATGCGTGATGTTCTACACTGCCCCACTCCATGCCTTTCCTTCTAATGTGTGTAAGTAAAGATTAATCACCTCCCTCGTTGTAACATGCATGATGTTCTACATTGCCCCACTCCATGCCTTTCCTTCTAATGTGTGTAAGTAAAGATTAATCAGCTCCCTCGTTGTAACATCATGCGTGATGTTCTACATTGCCCCACTCCATCCTTTCCTTCTAATGTGTGTAAGTAAAGCTTAATCACCTCCCTCGTTGTAACATCATGCATGATGTTCTACATTGCCCCACTCCATGCCTTTCCTTCTAATGTGTGTAAGTAAAGATTAATCACCTCCCTCGTTGTAACATCATGCGTGATGTTCTACATTGCCCCACTCCATCCTTTCCTTCTAATGTGTGTAAGTAAAGCTTAATCACCTCCCTCGTTGTAACATCATGCGTGATGTTCTACATTGCCCCACTCCATCCTTTCCTTCTAATGTGTGTAAGTAAAGCTTAATCACCTCCCTCGTTGTAACATCATGCGTGATGTTCTACACTGCCACCCACTTAATCACCTCCCTCGTTGTAACATCATGCGTGATGTTCTACATTGCCCCACTCCATCCTTTCCTCCTAATGTGTGTAAGTAAAGCTTAATCAGCTCCCTCGTTGTAACATCATGCGTGATGTTCTACATTGCCCCATTCCATGCCTTTCCTTCTAATGTGTGTAAGTAAAGCTTAATCACCTCCCTCGTTGTAACATCATGCGTGATGTTCTACACTGCCCCACTCCATCCTTTCCTTCTAATGTGTGTAAGTAAAGCTTAATCAGCTCCCTCGTTGTAACATCATGCATGATGTTCTACATTGCCCCACTCCATGCTTTCCTTCTAATGTGTCGTAAGTAAAGCTTAATCAGCTCCCTCGTTGTAACATCCTGCATGATGTTCTACATTGCCACCCACTTAATCACCTCCCTCGTTGTAACATCATGCGTGATGTTCTACACTGCCCCACTCCATGCCTTTCCTTCTAATGTGTGTAAGTAAAGATTAATCAGCTCCCTCGTTGTAACATCATACGTGATGTTCTACATTGCCGCCCACTTAATCACCTCCCTCGTTGTAACATCTACATTGCCCCACTCCATCCTTTCCTTCTAATGTGTGTAAGTAAAGCTTAATCACCTCCCTCGTTGTAACATCATGCGTGATGTTCTACATTGCCCCACTCCATGCCTTTCCTTCTAATGTGTGTAAGTAAAGCTTAATCAGCTCCCTCGTTGTAACATCATGCGTGATGTTCTACATTGCCCCACTCCATGCCTTTCCTTCTAATGTGTGTAAGTAAATATTAATCAGCTCCCTCGTTGTAACATCATGCGTGATGTTCTACACTGCCCTACTCCATGCCTTTCCTTCTAATGTGTGTAAGTAAAGATTAATCACCTCCCTTGTTGTAACATCATGCGTGATGTTCTACACTGCCCCACTCCATCCTTTCCTTCTAATGTGTGTAAGTAAAGCTTAATCACCTCCCTCGTTGTAACATCATGCGTGATGTTCTACACTGCCCCACTCCATGCCTTTCCTTCTAATGTGTGTAAGTAAAGATTAATCACCTCCCTCGTTGTAACATCATGCGTGATGTTCTACACTGCCCCACTCCATCCTTTCCTTCTAAAGTGTGTAAGTAAAGCTTAATCAGCTCCCTCGTTGTAACATCATGCGTGATGTTCTACACTGCCCCACTCCATGCCTTTCCTTCTAATGTGTGTAAGTAAAGCTTAATCACCTCCCTCATTGTAACATCATGCGTGATGTTCTACACTGCCCCACTCCATCCTTTACTTCTAATGTGTGTAAGTAAAGCTTAATCAGCTCCCTCGTTGTAACATCATGCGTGATGTTCTACACTGCCCCACTCCATGCCTTTCCTTCTAATGTGTGTAAGTAAAGCTTAATCACCTCCCTCTTTGTAACATCATGTGTGATGTTCTACATTGCCGCCCACTTAATCACCTCCCTCGTTGTAACATCATGCGTGATGTTCTACATTGCCGCCCACTTAATCACCTCCCTCGTTGTAACATCATGTGTGATGCTCTACATTGCCCCACTCCATGCCTTTCCTTCTAATGTGTGTAAGTAAAGCTTAATCACCTCCCTCGTTGTAACATGCGTGATGTTCTACACTGCCCCACTCCATGCCTTTCCTTCTAATGTGTGTAAGTAAAGCTTAATCACCTCCCTCTTTGTAACATCATGCGTGATGTTCTTCATTGCCCCACTCCATGCCTTTCCTTCTGATGTGTGTAAGTAAAGTTTAATCAGCTCCCTCGTTGTAACATGCATGATGTTCTACATTGCCCCACTCCATCCTTTCCTTCTAATGTGTGTAAGCAAAGCTTAATCACCTCCCTCGTTGTAACATCATGCGTGATGTTCTACATTGCCCCACTCCATGCCTTTCCTTCTTATGTGTGTAAGTAAAGATTAATCAGCTCCCTCGTTGTAACATCATGCGTGATGTTCTACACTGCCCCACTCCATGCCTTTCCTTCTAATGTGTGTAAGTAAAGATTAATCACCTCCCTCGTTGTAACATGCGTGATGTTCTACACTGCCCCACTCCATGCCTTTCCTTCTAATGTGTGTAAGTAAAGATTAATCACCTCCCTCGTTGTAACATGCATGATGTTCTACATTGCCCCACTCCATGCCTTTCCTTCTAATGTGTGTAAGTAAAGATTAATCAGCTCCCTCGTTGTAACATCATGCGTGATGTTCTACATTGCCCCACTCCATCCTTTCCTTCTAATGTGTGTAAGTAAAGCTTAATCACCTCCCTCGTTGTAACATCATGCATGATGTTCTACATTGCCGCACTCCATGCCTTTCCTTCTAATGTGTGTAAGTAAAGATTAATCACCTCCCTCGTTGTAACATCATGCGTGATGTTCTACATTGCCCCACTCCATCCTTTCCTTCTAATGTGTGTAAGTAAAGCTTAATCACCTCCCTCGTTGTAACATCATGCGTGATGTTCTACATTGCCCCACTCCATCCTTTCCTTCTAATGTGTGTAAGTAAAGCTTAATCACCTCCCTCGTTGTAACATCATGCGTGATGTTCTACATTGCCCCACTCCATCCTTTCCTCCTAATGTGTGTAAGTAAAGCTTAATCAGCTCCCTCGTTGTAACATCATGCATGATGTTCTACATTGCCCCATTCCATGCCTTTCCTTCTAATGTGTGTAAGTAAAGCTTAATCACCTCCCTCGTTGTAACATCATGCGTGATGTTCTACATTGCCCCATTCCATGCCTTTCCTTCTAATGTGTGTAAGTAAAGCTTAATCACCTCCCTCGTTGTAACATCATGCGTGATGTTCTACACTGCCCCACTCCATCCTTTCCTTCTAATGTGTGTAAGTAAAGCTTAATCAGCTCCCTCGTTGTAACATCATGCATGATGTTCTACATTGCCCCACTCCATGCTTTCCTTCTAATGTGTCGTAAGTAAAGCTTAATCAGCTCCCTCATTGTAACATCCTGCATGATGTTCTACATTGCCACCCACTTAATCACCTCCCTCGTTGTAACATCATGCGTGATGTTCTACACTGCCCCACTCCATGCCTTTCCTTCTAATGTGTGTAAGTAAAGCTTAATCACCTCCCTCTTTGTAACATCATGCGTGATGTTCTTCATTGCCCCACTCCATGCCTTTCCTTCTGATGTGTGTAAGTAAAGTTTAATCAGCTCCCTCGTTGTAACATGCATGATGTTCTACATTGCCCCACTCCATCCTTTCCTTCTAATGTGTGTAAGTAAAGCTTAATCACCTCCCTCGTTGTAACATCATGCGTGATGTTCTACATTGCCCCACTCCATGCCTTTCCTTCTAATGTGTGTAAGTAAAGATTAATCAGCTCCCTCATTGTAACATCATGCGTGATGTTCTACATTGCCCCACTCCATCCTTTCCTTCTAATGTGTGTAAGTAAAGATTAATCAGCTCCCTCGTTGTAACATCATGCGTGATGTTCTACATTGCCCCACTCCATGCCTTTCCTTCTAATGTGTGTAAGTAAAGATTAATCACCTCCCTCGTTGTAACATCATGCGTGATGTTCTACACTGCCCCACTCCATCCTTTCCTTCTAATGTGTGTAAGTAAAGATTAATCACCTCCCTCGTTGTAACATCATGCGTGATGTTCTACATTGACCCACTCCATGCCTTTCCTTCTAATGTGTGTAAGTAAAGATTAATCACCTCCCTCGTTGTAACATCATGCGTGATGTTCTACACTGCCCCACTCCATCCTTTCCTTCTAATGTGTGTAAGTAAAGCTTAATCAGCTCCCTCGTTGTAACATCATGCGTGATGTTCTACACTGCCCCACTCCATCCTTTACTTCTAATGTGTGTAAGTAAAGATTAATCACCTCCCTCATTGTAACATCATGCGTGATGTTCTACATTGTCCCACTCCATCCTTTCCTTCTAATGTGTGTAAGTAAAGCTTAATCACCTCCCTCGTTGTAAAATCATGCGTGATGTTCTACACTGCCCCACTCCATGCCTTTCCTTCTAATGTGTGTAAGTAAAGATTAATCAGCTCCCTCGTTGTAACATCATGCGTGATGTTCTACATTGCCCCACTCCATCCTTTCCTTCTAAAGTGTGTAAGTAAAGATTAATCACCTCCCTCATTGTAACATCATGCATGATGTTCTACATTGCCCCACTCCATGCCTTTCCTTCTAATGTGTGTAAGTAAAGATTAATCACCTCCCTCATTGTAACATCATGCATGATGTTCTACATTGCCCCACTCCATGCCTTTCCTTCTAATGTGTGTAAGTAAAGATTAATCAGCTCCCTTGTTGTAACATCATGCGTGATGTTCTACACTGCCCCACTCCATGCCTTTCCTTCTAATGTGTGTAAGTAAAGCTTAATCACTTCCCTCGTTGTAACATCATGCGTGATGTTCTACATTGCCCCACTCCATCCTTTCCTTCTAATGTGTGTAAGTAAAGATTAATCCGCTCCCTCGTTGTAACATCATGCGTGATGTTCTACATTGCCCCACTCCATGCCTTTCCTTCTAATGTGTGTAAGTAAAGCTTAATCTCCTCCCTCGTTGTAACATCATGCGTGATGTTCTACACTGCCCCACTCCATCCTTTCCTTCTAATGTGTGTAAGTAAAGATTAATCAGCTCCCTCGTTGTAACATGCGTGATGTTCTACATTGCCCCACTCCATCCTTTCCTTCTAATGTGTGTAAGTAAAGATTAATCACCTCCCTCGTTGTAACATCATGCGTGATGTTCTACACTGCCCAACTCCATGCCTTTCCTTCTAATGTGTGTAAGTAAAGATTAATCAGCTCCCTCGTTGTAACATCATGCATGATGTTCTACATTGCCCCACTCCATCCTTTCCTTCTAATGTGTGTAAGTAAAGGTTAATCAGCTCCCTCGTTGTAACATCATGCGTGATGTTCTACACTGCCCAACTCCATGCCTTTCCTTCTAATGTGTGTAAGTAAAGCTTAATCACCTCCCTCGTTGTAACATCATGCATGATGTTCTACATTGCCACCCACTTAATCACCTCCCTCGTTGTAACATGTGTGATGTTCTACATTGCCCCACTCCATGCCTTTCCTTCTAATGTGTGTAAGTAAAGCTTAATCACCTCCCTCATTGTAACATCATGCGTGATGTTCTACATTGCCCCACTCCATCCTTTCCTTCTAATGTGTGTAAGTAAAGATTAATCAGCTCCCTTGTTGTAACATCATGCGTGATGTTCTACATTGCCGCCCACTTAATCACCTCCCTCGTTGTAACATGCGTGATGTTCTACATTGCCCCACTCCATCCTTTCCTTCTAATGTGTGTAAGTAAAGCTTAATCACCTCCCTCGTTGTAACATCATGCGTGATGTTCTACATTGCCCCACTCCATCCTTTCCTTCTAATGTGTGTAAGTAAAGCTTAATCACCTCCCTCGTTGTAAAATCATGCGTGATGTTCTACACTGCCCCACTCCATGCCTTTCCTTCTAATGTGTGTAAGTAAAGATTAATCAGCTCCCTCGTTGTAACATCATGCATGATGTTCTACATTGCCACCCACTTAATCAGCTCCCTCGTTGTAACATCATGCGTGATGTTCTACATTGCCCCACTCCATCCTTTCCTTCTAATGTGTGTAAGTAAAGATTAATCAGCTCCCTCGTTGTAACATCATGCGTGATGTTCTACATTGCCCCACTCCATCCTTTCCTTCTAATGTGTGTAAGTAAAGCTTAATCAGCTCCCTCGTTGTAACATCATGCGTGATGTTCTACACTGCCCCACTCCATGCCTTTCCTTCTAATGTGTGTAAGTAAAGATTAATCACCTCCCTCATTGTAACATCATGCATGATGTTCTACATTGCCCCACCCCATCCTTTACTTCTAATGTGTGTAAGTAAAGATTAATCAGCTCCCTCGTTGTAACATCATGCGTGATGTTCTACATTGCCCCACTCCATCCTTTCCTTCTAATGTGTGTAAGTAAAGCTTAATCACCTCCCTCGTTGTAACATCATGCGTGATGTTCTACACTGCCCCACTCCATGCCTTTCCTTCTAATGTGTGTAAGTAAAGCTTAATCACCTCCCTCGTTGTAACATCATGCGTGATGTTCTACATTGCCCCACTCCATGCCTTTCCTTCTAATGTGTGTAAGTAAAGATTAATCAGCTCCCTCGTTGTAACATCATGCGTGATGTTCTACACTGCCCCACTCCATGCCTTTCCTTCTAATGTGTGTAAGTAAAGCTTAATCACCTCCCTCGTTGTAACATCATGCGTGATGTTCTACATTGCCCCACTCCATCCTTTCCTTCTAATGTGTGTAAGTAAAGCTTAATCACCTCCCTCGTTGTAACATCATGCGTGATGTTCTACACTGCCCCACTCCATGCCTTTCCTTCTAATGTGTGTAAGTAAAGCTTAATCACCTCCCTCGTTGTAACATCATGCGTGATGTTCTACATTGCCCCACTCCATGCCTTTCCTTCTAATGTGTGTAAGTAAAGATTAATCACCTCCCTCGTTGTAACATCATGCGTGATGTTCTACACTGCCCCACTCCATGCCTTTCCTTCTAATGTGTGTAAGTAAAGCTTAATCACCTCCCTCGTTGTAACATCATGCGTGATGTTCTACATTGCCCCACTCCATGCCTTTCCTTCTAATGTGTGTAAGTAAAGATTAATCACCTCCCTCGTTGTAACATCATGCGTGATGTTCTACACTGCCCCACTCCATCCTTTCCTTCTAATGTGTGTAAGTAAAGCTTAATCACCTCCCTCGTTGTAACATCATGCGTGATGTTCTACATTGCCCCACTCCATGCCTTTCCTTCTAATGTGTGTAAGTAAAGATTAATCACCTCCCTCGTTGTAACATCATGCGTGATGTTCTACACTGCCCCACTCCATGCCTTTCCTTCTAATGTGTGTAAGTAAAGATTAATCACCTCCCTCGTTGTAACATCATGCGTGATGTTCTACACTGCCCCACTCCATGCCTTTCCTTCTAATGTGTGTAAGTAAAGATTAATCAGCTCCCTCGTTGTAACATCATGCGTGATGTTCTACATTGCCCCACTCCATGCCTTTCCTTCTAATGTGTGTAAGTAAAGCTTAATCACCTCCCTCGTTGTAACATCATGCGTGATGTTCTACATTGCCCCACTCCATGCCTTTCCTTCTAATGTGTGTAAGTAAAGATTAATCAGCTCCCTCGTTGTAACATCATGCGTGATGTTCTACACTGCCCCACTCCATGCCTTTCCTTCTAATTTGTGTAAGTAAAGATTAATCACCTCCCTCGTTGTAACATCATGCGTGATGTTCTACATTGCCCCACTCCATCCTTTCCTTCTAATGTGTGTAAGTAAAGATTAATCACCTCTCTCGTTGTAACATCATGCGTGATGTTCTACACTGCCCCACTCCATCCTTTCCTTCTAATGTGTGTAAGTAAAGATTAATCACCTCCCTCGTTGTAACATCATGCGTGATGTTCTACATTGCCCCACTCCATGCCTTTCCTTCTAATGTGTGTAAGTAAAGCTTAATCAGCTCCCTCGTTGTAACATCATGCGTGATGTTCTACATTGCCCCACTCCATGCCTTTCCTTCTAATGTGTATAAGTAAAGATTAATCAGCTCCCTCGTTGTAACATCATGCGTGATGTTCTACATTGCCGCCCACTTAATCACCTCCCTCGTTGTAACATCATGCGCGATGTTCTACATTGCCCCATTCCATGCCTTTCCTTCTAATGTGTGTAAGTAAAGCTTAATCACCTCCCTCGTTGTAACATGTGTGATGTTCTACACTGCCCCACTCCATGCCTTTCCTTCTAATATGTGTGTAAGTAAAGCTTAATCACCTCCCTCGTTGTAACATCATGCGTGATGTTCTACATTGCCGCCCACTTAATCACCTCCCTCTTTGTGACATCATGCGTGATGTTCTACACTGCCCCACCCCATCCTTTCCTTCTAATGTGTGTAAGTAAAGCTCTATTCCAGTCCTATTTTTGTTCCCTGTGGAATTAGATATCAACCAGTATTTGCGTTCCCCTGTTTCACACATTACTGCTTCATGATTTTCGATGGACTTCCTTACAACATACAACATCGTAATTAGTTATTTCCCTGCTAAATCGTTTACTTACGTCTACTCTAAACCATTGGTTTTCTAAGCCCAATCTTCAAAACACTAACGGTCCTGAAGTACAGTAGCAGCAGTTAATTGTCCTTGTTTATATTTCTTTCCGACATCCTTACCAGTTCTAATTCATTAAATTGCCATTTGCTATCAGCATTTGGCAGCAAATCATTCCAGGTTCAATCACCTTTTGAAAGTGAACAGCACGGGATGATTGTTGATGTTTTCTGTCTTAGTGTAGCAGCAGTGTAATAATTAGGGCATTAAAATATGTTAGATTTGTAGTACATCACTGAATGCAGTCAGTGCATAATTGCCAGCACATTGTTATACTTTGTCATATAATCAGCTAATATGAGCCAATGCAAAACTTGTCCTTCTATCAACATTTGCAGTGCAAGTGCATTACTTACTTCAGCATTTAGGGGCTTACAGCTGAATTTACTGCTTTATTTTTTAACTTTGCTCCAGTGTGACCAGTGAGTACAACTGCCCACAATGAAGCCAGCATGATGAAAAAGTGTAGCAGTTACGAGAAAAGTACAGTTGTGTACACTTACCATAAATGTAGATGTTCGAGTGTATTCACTGTTGCAGTCATTACATTTGGGTAATCTGCTGGTAGGTTACCCTCAGTTGGCCTGAATTCCAAAGTCTTGGGTCCTGCGTCGGTTGCTGTCTTCTCTTCCATGACGTCAGGTCGTCAGGGGTATAAAACATGCAGCCGATGCCAATTTCTTTCGTTTTTCTTGCCCCCGATGTCAGGTGCCCCCAATATAAACTTTACCTTCATCTACAAGCAAATACATCACCTAGGTTGTAGAAGATAGAGAAGGAAAGATAAACTGTAGAATGACAGGGGGATGGCAGGAGGGTAACCTGGACTGCAACAGTGAATACACTTGAACATCTACATTTATGGTAAGTGTACACAACTGTACTATGTTTTTCATGTTTCACTGCTGCAGTCATTACATTTGGGTAGAATCCCAAAGCTATGGTTGGGAGGCTGGAGCTAAACAACATTAGGTGAGGCTATAAAGCCCTGCAGCACTGCAGTGGCAAAGCCTGCCCTGGACTTAGAGTAGAGAGGCAAATGGTAATGCTTTGTAAAGGTTTGAACAGAACTCCATGTGGCAGCCTCTAGAATGTCCTTGGTTGGTACTCCTCTGAGAAAGGCTGCTGAAGTAGCTGCAGCCCTGGTGGAGTGAGACCTAATGCCCTTGGGCACAGATTTGCCATGGTGCAAGTAGCAGAAACGGATGCAATGGCTTATCCACTTTGAAATTGTCTGCTTTGAAATAGCCTTTCCTTCTGATCCTGCAGCATATGACACTAGTAATTGCTCAGTTTTTCTTAGAGCTGTAGTCCTGCTCAAGTACAATCTTAGCTTTCTGTGTACGTCCAAGGAATGCAGAATTCTCTCCCCTTTGTTCTGCGGATTTGGATAAAAAGTTGGCAGATGAACTGTTTGGTTAAGAGCCACACTGGAAACCACCTTAGGCATAAAAGTAGGATTTGTCCTCAGAGACACCCTGTCTGGGTAAAATATGATAAAAGGCTCTATAGTCATGAGGGCCTATAGCTCTGAAACTCTTCTTGCTGAAGTAATTGCTAGTAGCAGGGCTGTCTTCCATGATAAGAACTTTATATCAACTGTAGCAGCTGGATCAAATGGAGGCAGGGTGAGCTTTTCCGACACATAATTGAGGCACCATGCAGGTTGGCTCTTCTAAGATACTGCCTTTAGTAAAGGATGAGAAAAGATTGATGGCTCTGTATTGTAATGAGCCAAAATGGCAGAGGCATGGATTTTGATTGATAAAAAAGATAGGCCTTTGTCAAGCATCTCAGTTAAGTATTGTAATATCTGAGGAATATGCGGGTCTGCTGTATCAGTTCCTTGTGCTTGATTCCAAGCACAGAATCTCTTCCATTTGTCAGCATAAGATTTTCTAGTACTAGGCCTTCTGGCTTTCAAAATGACATCCATCACAGCTTTACTGAGAGGTGCCGTCTGTACGATTATATGATTAGCCATGCTGCATGCTGCCAGGTTCAGAGTCTGTAGTTGATTGTGCAGGATCTGAATGTTTTGCTGGGATAGTAGTTATGGTTTTTGAGGCAAGGTCCAAGCTGGGCATTGAGACAAGTTCCTTAGGATTGGGTACCAGTATTGGCGGGGCCAGTCTGGGGCAATCAATATCATCTTTGGCTTCTCTTGTCTGACTTTTAGGAGGACCTTGGGTAGAAGAGGCAGAGGAGGAAAGGCATAAACTGATAGGTTTTTCAACTGAAGGATAGCCATGCTTGTCTGTGATAAGTCCTTGTGGAGAATCTTTTCAATTGATAATTTTGAGGAGAGGCAAATAGATCTATGTCTGGGCTCCCCCATTTCTCTGTTATCATGCTGAAGACTTGTGGATTTAGTTTCCACTCATGAGGATCCATACGGTTTCTGCTTAAATTGTCTGCCAGAGTGTTTTGTTTTCCTGGCAGGAATTGAGCTTGAAGATTTATTTGGTAGGTCAAAGCTATGTCCTACAGTGCCATGGCTAATCTGCAAAGGGGGTATGAGCGTGTGCCTCCTTGCTTATTTATATACCACATAACTGTGGTGTTGTCCGTCTTTATCAGTAGTTGTCCTGGATGAAGTAAGTCCTTGACAGCTGTTAGGGCATTTTAAACAACTAGCATCTCTTTCTGGTTGATATGTAGATGCATTTGATTTGGTGCCCATATGCCCTGAATGCATCTTCTTGCCATGTGCCCCCCCAGGCATAATCTGATGCATCTGTTGTTAAGGTTTGGCTGGCAGGAGGTAGAGTAAAGGGCCATCCCATGTTTTGATGGCAGGCCTTTGCCCACCATAGAAACTCCTGTTGCAGGCAGGGGATGAGAGGGATCATTGTTTCCAGACTGTGTGAATGTTGACTCCATAAACCTTTTAGGTACAATTGAAGTTTCCTCATATGCAGTCTTGCATATGGAATTAGTAGGATGCAGGATGCCATGAAGCCCAGAGCCTGCAGAATTTGTCTTGCAGAAGACTGGGTTTTTGTTGCCGTCAGTTGCCTTTGCTTGTCTGGTGTGAGGTAAGCCATCTGGGCAGTTGTATGCAAGCTTGCACCCAGGAATGTTATCTTTTGAGAGGGTACCAGTTGTGATTTCTTTTCATTTATTGTGTACACTAGGCATGTTAGAAGCGTTTTCACAAACACCAGGTGTCGTAGAAGAGTGTCCTTGTTCTCTGCTTGAAAGAGACAGTCGCCCAAGTAAGGATATAGTTGAATACTTCTTTGTCTGCAAAATGCAATTACTGGTGCCAGGCACTTTGTAAAGACCCTGGGTGCAGTAGATAAGCCAAAGGGCAATGCAGAGAATTGGTAATGCATTAAGCCAGCCTTGAATCTGAGGTATCTTCTGCACGATTATCTTATTGGGACATGCAGGTATGCCTCTTTTAGTTCTAAAGTCACCAGCCAAGCATTCTTGCCCAGCATAGGCAGAAGCTGTTGCAAAGTGAGCATTTTGAATTTTGGAATGTCCAGGTATGTGTTCAAAATCGATGAATCCAGTACTGGCCTCCAGGCCTTGTCCCTTCTGGGTACCAGTTAGCTACTGTAAGGCTGTCAGAAGTGTATTTTTTAAATTAGTAATGTGGCTAGCATTGTCGCCTCACAGTAAGATGCTGTCCGGTTTAATTCTCAGCTAGAGCGTCTTCTGTGTGGAGACATGCATGAATGGGCGTACCTTCGTTGATGGTTGTGCGTCAGGGCTGGCAACTCGGCACGTAAAAATCAACTGCCAATCATTAGCGGACCGGAGTTCCGCTGTGGCGACCCCTAACCGGGAAAAGCCGAAAGACACAACAAAAAGTAATGTGGATGATGGAAGAGCATAAAACAGCAGCAGAATCATGTTACATATCTTAGAAGGATTGGATTAGTTACTGTATGCAGTCAGCAAGTACATTTTTTAGATAAGTAATATGGGTGATGGAAGGGCAACAGCAAAGACATAAGCATTACCGATCTTACGAAACTGGCAAATGTATTGCATTAGTTACTATGGGGCATTCACGCAATGCATTTTTATCACACACAGTAACTTCGGCTGGCTGACTACGTTAATTTCAGCAGAGTTACAGCTGATCAACTCATTCCTTTTTTCTTTATGAATATTTGTCAGTTTCTGTTCTATTCACATGTAGTGGGTCCATTTTTCCAATTTTTAATGCTTTTTTGCTGAGCATGCCCCTGAACTGTCCAGATTTCCACAGAATGTCCACTTGACTCCTGGTTTTGGTCTGTTCCTAACAAAATGTGTGTTTTTCTGGCAATTCTTTGCATATTGCAGTAACTAATTAATGGCATACAGTTGAGATTTAGATGCCTGCTAACACAGGACTTGTTATTCTAGCAACTTTATAGGTTTATTTTTTATTTTATTTATTTTACATGTGTTAACCGGGCTAGTCCAACTGGATATATTTCCATTTTCAGCAGAGGCCCGGGGAGAAAAGCTCCACAGTAACATCTAAAAGTTTATAATGCACAATTATAAGAGAAAAAAATGTAAGACAAAATAAACTGAGAGAGCAGTAGTTACAAAGTCATACTATTTAAGCAAACACCATATTCAAAAAGAATTATTTACACAAAATTAGTTAAAAATAATTAGAGAGCCTTAGCTAAAGAGAAGTATGCTAATTATGAAACACAAAAACTTTGAAAGGAATAAGATACTCTTTCATGAAGATATGTGAGGTTGTTCACAATATGTTCACAGTTTAATTCATCTCCTGTTTGCGACAATAATTTAAGACAGTTACTGCTACCCACGGGTAAGTAGTGATAAAAAGGTGAGGGGAGGCAGGATAGAGAAAAATGGCAAAAGAGAATGTAGACAGTTAGGGTAACAGCAAGGGCGTAACTAGTGTGTTTTAAAATGTTGCTTCAGCCTTTGCTTAAAGAGTGGGAAGGAGGGAAGTACTGTTAGATCTGATGGCAACATGTTCCAATATTTTCCAGTTTCCAGTTTATGACCAGTCATTAAAATCCATCACATACTTTTGGATTGCTGTCCACCAGCTTTGTCAGGAATTTCTGTTTTTAAGAGTTTGAGAGGTCTAGTGTTGCCACGCCATGGATTATTCTTTTATTAATCTTACTAGTAAAAATAGCTCATAAATAGTACTGTTCATCAAGAGGATGACAATAGACATATACATTTATCAGGACTTTTTGTGTTGGCTTGTTTGCTATGGTTGTTGTTTTGTTTGTCTTTCGGTTTTTCCCGGTTAGGGGTCACCACAGCGGAACTCCAGTCCACTAATGATTGGCAGTAGATTTTCATGAACGCCGAGATGCCAGCTCAACGTCCAACTTACAACGAAGGCAAGCCCATTTGCGCATGTCTTTTGAATACCCATCCAACCGCGGGGAGGACATGCAGATGCCACACAGAAGGCACTCCCCACACTCCGGCTGAGAATCGAATGGGAGAACCTCTTGCAGCAATGCTACTGCTGCACCACCGCGGATTGTAGTACTTAATTGTGGATGTTTTATTTATTGGCATTTGCTTACCAGGAATATCAAACTGGGTCAGTAACAGGGGCCAGGGAGAAAAGCTAAGTGTTACAAAACATTATAAGAATAATATTTTTACATATTTAACAATAATACAAAAACAAATACAGTTTACACAATTATACCAAAATAAACATAATATGAAAACCTTGGTTAAGAATGGATACAAGCTTTATGACAGTCATTTAATACTTTGAAATATTTTAATAACTTTATAGAAAAATTCAAGGTAATTAATATAATTCAAATAAGAATTGCAATATGAAGTGAGAGAAAAGCAGGCTTATGGTATATTTGGAGACAGAGACTGGGGAGAGAAACTGATAGACTTAAGGAAGTGAGTGAATAAGGGAGAGTAAGGAGATGTGAGGTATGAATGGTATTTCTCTACATTCAGACATATAGTTTATCCTGTTGTTGAGTGAGAACAGACCCAGCTTTTGGATAGGTAGTCATTCATAATGGTTTTGAAGGATGGGGGTGAGGGTACTGACCTGATGGATAGAGATGAGTAGTTTTAGGCTTTAGCAATATGGTGTATATATACAGACAATGCCCAGCAGATCTGATAGGTTTGCAGACAGGAGTTTTTATAGGTTCATAGATAGGTACTAGCCTATCGGCCCAAGGGCCTAAGTAAGCCTAGCCAACAAGGTTCCCTGGCTTATGCCACCCAAGAAAGTTATTTTCCTGTGCCCCTCTCGAGCACAGCTACAGGAGTGATCCTTGGGGTGTATTTCCTATTTCCCATCCACTCATCAAGATTTTTCTTGAAGAGTGATAATGAGGAACTTTGCTTGACATGGATGGGTAGCTTGTTCCAGAGTATGGAAAGTCCCTGGGACAGGAATCTATCCCTCCAGCATGTCCTGTTTATTGTGGTGACAAGGTTTAGGTCCCTAGAGCATGTAGCTCGGAGAGATTGGCATTTCTTTAGGTGTAGCATGTCCAACAGCTCTGGGTTTAACAGCTTTATATTTTAGGCAGAGATCTCCTTGAGTAGGTGATATGCTACAGAGTAAAGCTGGAGTTTTTTAAGACAGTCAGTGTAGGGGATCTGTATGAGACCAGTAATCCTCTCTGTGAGGTACTTCTGTGGCCTTTCCAGCTGCTGCAGATGTCTTGTGAGGTACATTCCAAAAGGGCTGTTGTACTCTATAATGGGTCTAATGAATGCCACATAGAGGGGAACAATGACTTAAGGATTTCCTGACTACTGTGGCAATGTGATTATCAAAGGAGAGACTACTGTCCACCTGGGTTCCAAGGTCTCTTATCACAAATTCAGCATTAAGTAGACTGCCGCTTATGTGGTAGTTCATTGGTACAGAGGTTTTACCAAAGGGGATGACAATGCACTTTTTGGCATTGAGCTTGACACCAGGCATCTGTCTCACTGAGGCCCTTCTATAGGATGTCCACAGTATTTTGGGGACTCGACTATCGCTCCTAGTTTGCAACCATCTGCAAAATTCATTAGCCAGAGGCTTTCTGTGTTAGCATGTACTTCAGAGAAGTAGATACCAAACAGGAGAGGTCCCAGGATTGATGCCTGTGGTACTCCACTTGTCACTGGCTTGAAGTCATATTTGGAGTCTGCAACTTTTACAGTGTGGGTTCTGTCAGTGAGCCAGTTGGCAAACCATCTTGTGATGTAGGGATTTATACCTAGTTTAGTGAGTTTAGCTATAATTCCAGAATGGGGGATGGTGTCGAAAGCCTTGGCGAAGTCAAGATACACTGTGTGAACCACCTTATCCTCGTCCATGGCTTTGGTGCCTGCCTCAAAGAAGTTGATCAGGTTCAGAAGGCATGATTTGACTTTCACAAACCTGAAATGGGTGGGGTCCAGAGTTTGGAGGTTACCACTGTCTTTGTTTATGAGTTCCATGATGATACATTCCATGGCCTTGCAGAACAGGCTTGTCAGGCTAATAGGGCGATAGATCCCAGGATCAGTGGTGGTTCCTGGTGGAGTGGGATAACTGTTGCTGTGCACCATTCAGTGGGCACAAAGCCTGATGTGATACTATGATTGAACATGGTGCTTAGGTGGGGAGCCAGTTTGTTCTGAAGTTCGTGTAAAACACAGCCTGGGATGTTGTCCGGTCCCATGGATGCTGTGTTTTGGCTTTAGAGAATGCAGCTTTTACCTGCATAGATGTGATTACAGGGACTCTGCATTCTTTCTGTATAGATATGGGCCCTTTAGGGGGTGAGAGAGGGGTAAAGTTAGCACTGAACCTATCTGCCAGGATGTTGGCAAGATCAGTTGGTTCTGTAATTTTTTGTGTCATTGTGTTGTAACTCAGAACAGATCTGGGTGTTGCCATTGAGATTCTTGACATAGCTATAGAATGCTTTGTGGTTGCCCTTAGAATCAGTGGTGATTGTTTTCGTAGCTAGCTTTGGAGGATCTTATAAGGGATCTCAGCTTCTTACTGAGGCTGACCAGGGAGCTCCTCCACTCATGGGATTTTACTCTCTTTTGCAACAGTTTCTTCCTTCTGTTGTAAAGTTTATTTATGGCAGGGGACCACCAGATTGGCTTCCTTTTTTTGGAGGATAGAGTCTTGATTCTGTTTGGGATAGCACGATCCATGCATTCATGTAAGTGCTTATAGAGTGCATTTGTGTAGAATTTAGCAGTTGTAACTGTATTGTCGATCTGCATGGGTGTCATGAAGTTCTTGCCACTTCTATCTTAAGAAGCATGAATTTGGAAATGTTTTACCATGGTTTCCTTAATGGTGGGTGGGGGTGGGATGCGGATATCTAGTGTGATTAGTTTATGGTCGGATCTGACCAATGAGGAGTTGACTTTGGGTGTGGAACACCAGTCACTCATGCTGGTAATGATTAGGTCTAGAATATTGTTGCCCCTGGTGGGGGTGAGTTTAAGTTGATCGAGGGCACTGGAATTTATAAATTCCAGAAAGCGTTGAGCAAAGAAGTTGGTACATGAGTAGTTTTCCCAGTTAATGGTGGGGTAGTTGAAATCGCTCATTGTTAGGGTGTTTGGTTGAACCCTAATATTTTCCAGTATGTCAAGAAAAGAGGAGTGGAAATCCTGGGGCATGGTGGGGGATCTGTAGCAAGCTACAATTTGGATTGCAGTTTTGCACTTGGATAACCTCGGATGCATTATGCTGCACAACTAGCCTGGAGGTGTGGATATCTTTAATAAATATGGAGACACCTCCACCTTTGGTGTTCTGGTCCATGTTAGATGGCGGAAACGTGTGGTATGAGTTATACCTGGTAATGCAGGGGTGCTCTTTAGAGCCTTGAACCAGGTCTCAGTCATTGTACAGATATTAATGTTCTCCATTTTAAGGAGTGCCTCAAATGAGTGCATTTTGAGATTTAGACTTCTAGCATTGAGTAGCATTACCCTCAGTTTTTGCTTGCCTGTTCCTGTTACAGTGGTGAATTTGTCATTTGAACCTTGCCTAAATAAAGCACTATAGGGGCAGCAAGAGCCTTAGCCAGTATCTGGAATCCCAGGGGTGACAGGTGCAGCCCATCTCTGGCAAAGCATCGTGGACTGTCGACCATGTCGTGCCTAGCAGACAGATACTAGATACCCTTAGAATGACACCAGAAGCTTAGCCAATTGTTGAAATCAATCATTTTGTCCTTGTACTGCGGTATTATTCTGGGCAATGGCAGGATGCTACTTGGGGCTTGGGTCTTACCTGCCTGGGCTACAAGATCGGAGAGCTCTTCCATGTCTCTTTTCATGTAGTCCAGGGAGATGCATCTCAGGTCATTCACACCAACATGGACAATGACAGAGTCATATTTGTACTTGTTGTGAAGTGACCTGAGTGTGTGGGTTATGTGGCTGATCCTGGCACCCAACAGGCAGCTGACAGTAACCTTCTCCTTGTTTAGCCTGGTGAGTGGGACATCAGTGTGCCTGACTATAGAGTCACCTATGACTAGTGTGTTGGGTATGTTGGTTTGCCTTATGGGCTTGTGGTTTACTGGCACACTGTGTCTGTGGGCTATGTGTCATTTGGGTTGTGTTGGGGGGTGGAGGTTGCTTGCATTTCTGCTTTGGTGGTCTCTGTTGCTTGAGCAGATTATTATTGAGAGCCTCCATGAATGTTTTTGTGTTTCTATGTGTGGATTTTATTGGTGCAGGTTTAGTTGGACTATGTGATGAGTGTGGTGTGGTGCAAGTGTTTACCTTCTCCTCTTGACAGTCAAGTTTAGTCTTGGTTGGAGAGGCGTTTACCTCCAGTTTGGCTAGATAAGTGCATCTCTCATAGGTTGTAGTGTTGGGCGGTAGGAAGAGAGGGTTGTCTGTGTACATGAGGCAATTGCTACATTGCCTCAAGATGCCCAGATTCATCAGACAGGAAAGAACACTGGGAGCTGACCCTTGGACATGCCTGAATAAAAAACTACTTTCCTCTAGACAAGTGAGGAAAGTGAGTATAAGAGCTGTTTTTCACTAAGCAAGTGAGGAAAGTAAGTACAAAAGCTGTTTTCCTCTAGGTAAAGAGGAAGGTTGCATGCTTTAGTAATCTGAAGCTTAATGCTAACAAGTTTTGAACAAGTGTTGAGCATGAATAAGAATCTCCAAGACAAACTAAGATTTTGTGCAAACTACTTCTACCTAATTTTCCTACTTCTTGTTGGGCCCTGCTGGACTTCAACGACCAACTATATTCTCCTATCACACCCTGTTTTTGTCTCTCCTTACTTGCCACTTCTTATTCCTCTAAAGTATCCCCTGGACAGAATCTCCAAGACAAACTAAGATTCTATGTTAATTAAGGTTCTATTATCTCTACTTGTATGGGTTAATGTTATGATACTTGCTAGGTGTCTAGTTTAAACTACCAGAACTACCAGCAGCCATACCCCCTCCACTTGCTCTCTTGTACTCCGCATACACCTTTACCAAAGTTACCCCAGGCTTTGTAGTATTTCCAACACCTTCAAGCCTTTCCCTTCTGAATTCTTTTCCTCTTCCAGCCTTCTACTGTGATCTCCAATCACTGTCACTACAGGTTTTGATCACTAGAGGGCAGTCTTCACCCACCTTTGATTTACTTATTATTTCTTTCAACTTTATATAGTTAACAAACCATAGTATTTTATCTCCTCTTCACCTCTAGCCCTATACTAGCCTTTTCTCTTTACAACCTCTCATTCTTCGTATCCTTACACCCACAACCTCTGCCTTCCTTCCTTACCTTCTCCTGTTCTTACCATCCACTATACTGATTGTTTTTCTAGTTCATAGGTTCATAGGTTCATAGGTTGGTACTAGGCTATCAGCCCTAGGGCCTATACAAGCCTAGCCATAACAATTCCCTGGCTATTTCTTCCCACATTATTTACTTTCCTGTACAAAAGCTGTTTTCCTCTGCTGCATCCTTTCCTTTGGGTCTGCCCTGCTCCGTTCACCCTTCAGGCTCACTCCGCTCCCCCTACCCTACCCATAATTCCCACCCCCAACACTCCTACTTTTATACTTACATCTCTCCTCCCCTTACCTCCAACCAATCCCATCTTTCTCCTCCCCTAAACCCTTTCAATTAAATATTCACTCCTGCTCTGTCCTATATCTTCCTGTTCTCTCTATCACTCATCCCTCTTACCCTAAACACCCCCTACAACATCCTGACACTTCCCTTTATACCTAAATCTAACAATGAAGATATCACCACTTCCACAAACTCTCTTCATCCACTCTATAACTGCTCTTCTCCTACTAACTGCTTTCTCTGCCACTTCTTATTCCTCTTACAAACTTCCTCCCCCTCTTATTCCCCCCACCTCCAATATCCTCCACCAGCTCCACCCCTTCTCATCTCACTTTCACACTATATCCCCCTGCCTAATTCAACCAAACCCATTTCACTATTTCAAACTCAAACTGCTACCCTACTCTATTAAACTCCATACTCCCAAAGGAAAAATGTTCTTTCTACAAACTACTATAAGTAATTCAAAGATCCTGCTCTCTTCTTCCTCTATCCTGCTTTTCCTAGCAGGAGACATACACCCCAACCCTGGTCCTCAGACTACTACTAACCTTTCTTCCACCTCACCCAATACCTCCAACCACAAATTCCTTAAGCTAGTTACAATCAATACCCAGAGTTTAAAAAATAAAATAACTGTCTTCCATGCCTGGCTTAACCATACTCTTCCAGACATAGTATCACTCTCTGAGACATGGCTAAAGCCCCACATCACTGACTCTGAGATCCTTCCCCCTGGCTTAGAAAGCACTGATATGTGACCACCAAATCAAAAAAGGAGGAGAAGTACCATTAATCTATAACAGCCTGCTTAACCTCAGTCCTTAACAAAACCCCATTCCTCAATTTTGCAATGCTGAAATAGTGACAGGGATACTCAAATTGAATAACTATAAAATTATTTGCATTATGAGCATCTACATTCCACCTGGAAATAATATTCCTACTCTTGAAAACATTTTACTATGGTCCTCAACTAATATTAAACTGGAGACATACATATTAGGAAATGTGAATATAGATTGGAACAAAATTAATAACAATAATCCCTCTTTATCTATTAATCTACTCAACTTCACTCAACTAATAGTAGGCATTACCAGACCTAATAGAATCAACCCCCCAGGGTCCACCTTGGACTGGATCTAAGCCTCCCACCCAAATAAGATATCTCACTCTGCTGTCCTACCAGACACCATGAGTGACCATCTCCCAGCTTCCATTCTCCGAGCTACCCACTCCTCCCCTCATCAACACCAATTTACCTATACTTGTAATCTCAAAAACTTCAACTCTTCTATATTCTCAGAAACACTTAAACAAACCAACTGGGACAATCTAAAATCTCTTCCCCTAGATGAAGCAGTACATTCCTTTAATACAACCTTCCTAGACATTCTAAATGCCCAAGCACCTCCTAGAACAAATCAAATAAAACCTTACTCTGCCCCATGGCTAACTAAAGATACTAAATCACTTATGCAACAAAGAGACAAGACTTGGAAACTTTACAATCAGAAAAAACTCCCTGACACCCTCCTCAAATACAAGCAACTCCATAACCTAACCAAAAAGCTTATTACAAAAGACAAAAAATCCTGCTACATTAAACTACAGTCTACCCATTCAAAAAACCCAAAACAATTCTGGAACTCCATAAACTCTCTTCTGCACCCAGGTACAAAAAACAATCCCTGTCCTGATAATAATTCAACAGACATAGAAATTGCCACCCAATTCAACTCCTTTACCAACTCCATAGCTGAACTCACATAACCTTCCCCAATAATATTTCCTCCCCTCCACACAACCCTACATTCCCTTCCCCCACTCAATCTCCCTCTCCCACCTGCCCCCTATTTTCCATCTAAAGCCCATCTCTATCTCTCACATCAAAAAGCTTCTCACTAAACTCAAGCCTTGCTCCAATGCCCCTGACAATACCCCCTCACACTTTCTAAAGCTTGCTGCAGATGCCATTGCCATTCCCATTAGCATTCTCATTAACCGATCCATTCATGAATCTTACGTCCCCAAATTGTGGCGTGCTGCCTATATCCTACCTCTTCACAAAGGAGGCAAAAACAATATCATCTCTAATTTCCATCCAATAGCCATTCTGTCCCCAATATCAAAAATTCTAGAAAAATGCATCCACCACCAACTTATGCCCTTTATCAGTAACCACCTCCTTACCCCTACTCAACATGGCTTCCGCCCCAGCCATAGTACAATAACCGCTTTCCTCTCATTTTTAGACATAGTAAACCATGCTCGGGACTCAGGAGAAATTGTATCCACTGTCCTCCTAGATCTTACCAAGGCTTTCGACACTGTCTCTCACTCCCACCTTCTAACTCACCTGTCTAACGTCAATCTAGATCAGCATTCGCTTGCCTGGTTTAAGAGTTATCTTTCTGACAGATCCCAGGCTGTGAAATGGAAAACTAGTACCTCAGTCTTCCTTCCTACCCCAACCGGGGTTCCCCAGGGTTCAATACTTGGTCCAATGCTCTTCAATACATTCATTAATGATTTCCATACAGCCATTCCCAACACTAAAATTGTACAGTATGCAGATGACTCTACTTTAATCTGCTCTGCTCCTAATCTTCCTGCTCTCCAAGCAATTACCCAATCTACCTTTACAGCCACTGAGAACTGGATGTTTCAAAACCACCTCTCCCTTAATGCTAATAAATCCAAAATCCTACTTTTCTCTCCCTCTAAAAACCTGCATCTTAACAAACAATCTTTCAATATTACCAGTAATGCCAACTACCTAATAGAAGTTGTCCCCTTCACTAAACTTCTCAGTGTTACTATCGACGAACACCAAAAATTCGATACTCATGTACAATTAAATATAAAAAAAAACATCAAAAACTTGGGTTACTATACAGAAACTCTCACTTCCATTCTCCCTCTACCAGGCAAACTCTTGCCACTACCTACTTACTACCATCACTATTACACGATGCCCCTCTTCTAACCAACCTTGCGTCCTCCATCTCCTCAAAACTAGAAATCTGCTACAACAAAATCTCCAAATTCGCTACTAAATTTAAACACTACTCCCACCATTGCTCTTCCCTACACATGCTAAAATGGCTAGAACTTCCCAACTACCTCGATTACCTCCAACTCACTACAGCCCACAAATTAATCTTTAAACCTACTGCATGCCCTGCTCTAGCATACATCCTTCCCTTCTTATGCTCCCCGCAAACCCCTAAGATCTGCACAACAAAATCAACTTGCTATTCACAAACCAAAATGTCCCGCTAGCCAGTGTCTGATATCCTATTCCCTAGCAAAAAAATTGAACTCTCTTCCTCCCTCACTAAGAATCTCCAATAACCTTGAACTCTTTAAATCCCAGCTCCATTCTCATCTCTCCCAAAATTGGAAATGTAATTGCTCTCTGCCCCCCTAATCCTATTAAACTAATTTCTACTTGTTCTTCATTAAATACTTCTTCACCTTACTATTCTGCCCAACAGCTTCCCCTTGATATTTCTTACATAGTGTAAATACTATACATACCCATCTTTCTGTACTTCTCTCCCCCTATATACTTCTTCCATCTAAACCTATATTACATTTGACTAACTAATGACGCTAACATTCTACAAATTGTGTCCAACACTCTTCTACTAACTTTACCCTCCATCCCCCCTTGTATTACCCCCTATTGCTTTTTTCTCACATATATTCTTCTTTCTAATAAACAATTGCCTCTTGCTTCACTACTCAACTGCCTCTCTCTCCTTCCTCCACTTTAGATATTTATTCCTACTACTCTGCATACTTTCCACTACCCATCTTCCTTACCATGCATGTTCTTTATGAACTATCCTCAAGTCTCCTATACTCCACTTATTGCACTGCATTTTTGCTACATCTCACTGTATCATTTTATTTATTTATTTATTTATTTGCTGTTGGTTAACCAGGATAGTCAATTGGGCCAAGTGAGCCCTTTTTCAATGGAGTCCTGGGGAGAAAAGCTCCATTACAGATTACATATTATAGAGATTAACATCCACATTATCGTACATGACATAACAAGGTACAGTGGTTACAATAAGTAAAGTTAAACAACAATAAAAACAAAGCAGAAAACATAGTATAGTAGAAAGAAAATGATGTCATAAGCACATTTTTTTTTATTTGAAGGATAAGGGAGTGAGTAGATAGATGCATAAGGCTTTCAGGATGATAGGTAGTATTAAGAAATTGGTTACTATCTGAGATAGAGAAAGCGAAAGTTGGAGCACAGTAGAGAGTAGAGAATGATTATGTGGGGTGGGAGCAGGAGCATTCCCATGTGGATGATAGGTAGGAGTGGAGTGATTTTTTAAAGGTAGGAAGGCTAGTGATGGTACGAATGGAGGGAGGGAGTTCCATAGGCATGCTAGCGAAAAGGAAAGGAGGTTATGTCCTGGGGGACGATGGGGTCTGTAGACTTCTATTAGGTTTTGATTAGTAGATCTGAGAAGTCTTTGAATGTGATGAATTTTAAAGGTAGTGGACAGGGAGGGACAGAGGGATGGTTGAAAAATGAGTTTGTGTGCATAAGTGAGTTGAGTATAGGAGAGGTAGTTGGGAAGTTCAAGCCAATTTAGTTTGTGGAGTGGTGCACAGTGATGGGTTGAAGATTTATTGCTAGTGGCAAATTTGGCTATTTTATTATAACAGGTAGATAGTTTTGTTTTGAGAGATGATTGTAGATTAGTTAAAAGAGGGGCACCATAAAGAAGGGAGGGTAAGAGAAATGTGGTAGAGAGAGTGAGTTTGGTAGTAGATGAGAGGAATTGCTTGTGATGGTAGAGCAGGCCGAGTATTTGGTGGATTTTTTAATGTTTAGTAGTAGATGGGACTTGAATGTAAGCTTATCATCGATTTGAACTCCTAGTAGTTTGGTTTCAGATACCAGTTCAAGTGGGGTATTATTTTGACTGGTGATGAAGAATGGTTGTCGATCCAATGTGTTGGTTTTAGAGGGGGTGAATATCATTAATTTTGATTTAGCTGCATTAAGTGCAAGATGGTTGTCTTTCATCCACTGTTCTGTGGTGGAGAAGGCATCTTGAGTCAGCTTTTGGAGAGATGGAATGGAAGAGAAAGCACAGATGATTGTAGAATCATCTGCATATTGGATGATGTTAGCATGGGGGATAGAGTGTTAGTAATCATTTAGGAAGATATTAAAGAGAAGGGGTCCTAATATGGAACCTTGTGGAACACCTGTGGCAGTATTTAGGAAGGAGGAGATGGCTTTTTTCCACTTGACAGCTTGTTGCCTGTCTGAGAGATAGCTGGTGAACCAATTAAGAGTTGAAGTTGATAGGTTTAGCTTTGAGAGTTTAGTGAGTAGTAAGTTATGGGAGATAGTGTCAAACGCTTTGGAGAGATCAAGTAGGATCGGGTTGGGGTTTGGGTTTTCAGTTGTACCAGATTTTAAGAGGGAGGTTAGTTATACCTCTCCAGAAGTTTTGTGGGTCATTTTTGGATTTACTTTGTAGAGAAGAGTAATAGTTTTGACAGTCTGCTGTAATAAGCTTTTTTACTGAGTTGCGAAGAGTTTTGTACTCATTAAGGGTAGTGGGAGATTTGTGCTTCTGACAGCGTACCCAGGCTTTGTCTCTTAGTCGCATGGTTGTTAGTGTGCTTTTAGTTAGCCAAGGGGTAGTTCTGTTTTTTATTCTTCTGGTTTTTAATGGAGCATGAATATCTAAAAGGTTTAGGAAAGTGGAATTAAAGTGGGTGATAGCACTTTCCAGGGGAAGGGTTTTTAGGGGGTTCCAGTTAAGGGATTTTAGGGAGTTAGAGAAGGCTTCTGGGTTGAAGTTTTTTTGGTCTCTGGAAGTGACGTAATTATGAGTAAATTTTAGGGGAGAAGGAAGGCGTGTGGCATAGATGGGAAGGTGGTCGCTTAGGGAGTCAGGAAGAGTTCCACTATCAGGGTAATAGTGGGGGTGTGAGACTAATATACAGTCTATAATACTGCCAGTAGTGAAGTCTTTAGAGGGCCTAGTATTGGAGTTGATGAGTTGAGTGAAGTTATAGAGGTTGATGTTAATGGAGGGGGTATGGGATTGAATGGAGGACCAATTGATGTTAGTGTCTTCCACGATGATGGTTTCATTAGAAATATTGGATGAGAACCAGGAGAGGATATCTTCAAGTATGGAAATATTGTCACCAGGGGGAATGTAAAGTGAGGCTATGCATATATTTTTGTGTTTGTTTAATCAAAGTTGGCCTATTATTAATTCTGCATTGCTGAATTGAGGAATAGCTTTATTGTAGGGAGTAATGCATAGACAGGATGAGTAGAGTAGAGCTACACCACCTCCTTTTTGTTGGGTTCTGTCTGCCCTGATAATGGAGTAGTTAGCTGGTACTATCTCCACATCTTTTATATGGGGTTTTAACCAGGTTTCAGATATGCCTAAGATATCTGGTTTGTTATAGTGTAACCAGGCTTGAAGGTTTGGAACTTTGTTTGCTAGTCGAATGGATTTAGATGAAGAGGGGGAGGTGTTTGGGCCTGGGTTAGGATGTACACCCCCAGATAAAAGTAGAGATGTCAGAATCTCCTTTATGTAGTATGGGTTTCTGAGTTTTTTTTACATAAGAAGTAGAAGTTGTAGGGGATATTTTTGGTAGAGCGTGGGTTGCCGATTTGAGTGAAATAAGTTTGTAGTGAAAGCATAGATTGGGCTTGATAGGATAAAGTGTAGGAGATATTGGTGTGACTGAGTAGGGTTGAAGTATGTTCAGAGAGCAGGTTGTGTGAAAGAGTGGGGTGTGAGATAGGGTGTTAGGCTGGGTAAGGTAATAGATGAAGGTTAGGATAAATAAAAGAATTAGTTGAATGGAGAAGAGTGTATATTTTGGAGACATGTTTAGGTTCCTTGAGAGTTTTATGGTTAGTCGTAAAAGAGAAGAGGGATGTGTGGTGTATTGAATGAGGAGGATGTGGGATTTGTGGTGGAGGGAAGTTGTGAAGGGGAGGGAATTGGAGGAGGAAGGGGTGGAGTTAGTAGTAGGAGAGGAAGTAGGTGTGGTTATATGGGTATAAGTGTAGATGTAGTGGGGGTGGGTGGGAATTGGGGGTAGGGTAGGGGAGCGGAGTGAGCCCGTAGGGCGAACGGAGCGGGGATGAACAGAAGGAAAACCAGCAGCAGAAAAAAGTATCTGCCACTGCAGCAATGATAGCAATATGAGCAGGTAAAGTATATGTGTAAATAGGTAAGATAAATAGCTATCAGGAACGAAAATAGAGAGGCAAATTTAGTTATGGGATTCTGTTCAGGGGTGGAAGAACCAGAATATAGTCAGTGAAAACATCGGCTCAAAAAGCTACTTAGGCAGATTCTTAGGAGGGGAGCCAAGTAAAATAAAAGATATACTGCCTTATGGCTGGTAGGTGCTGCCACCCAGTAGTGAAATAGAAGTAAGCAGGCTGGAAGGGGGTGGAGGACATTTAACCTTTGCTGAGGGAAATATGTAGGACTCAGTTGACCGGGAGGGTATTTTCTTATGGTCTGTGGTAGGCTGCTGAATCGTTTACAAGGGAAGTTAAAGAAAAATACAAACGTTATTAAGCAGGTAGGTTGCAAAGACAGTAGTTGGTGTTAGGCTACCTGCATTCCCAATATTTACTTTATCATCTTACAATTTTGTTTAAAATATTATATAATACTAGGATTATTCATAACTGCATTTTATTGTACTTGTTATCATATTTTATTGTATTTTTATTGTATCTTTGTAATTTTGGAGCTTTTCTCCCCGGGCCTCCACTGAAAATGGGCTCCTTGATCCCAGTGGACCACCCCGGTTATCAAACTGGAAATAAAAAAATAAATAAGCAAATTCGAGTACTAAAACTAAGAATCTGTACCTGGATCTTGTGGTAGATAGGCTACCTAATGCTTGCCACTACCACTGATAAGCTAGAATGCTTCCCTCCAACACAGAAAGGCTTGGGGAGCTCAGAAGCTTACAAACAGTCCTGGATGCAGCAAATCTGTATCTGGACTAGACTAGTTACAGGCAAAATGGGAAACAAGTGCATACGCTGGCTTTTAAACCAGAAAGTTGAAAGATATGGAAAAACTGCCCAAATGGACAATAAACTACAATTTCTGGGCCAGAAACCACTCTTGTGGTAGAAAGGCTACCTAGTGCTTACCACTCCCACTGATAATCTAGAATGCTTCCCTCCAACACAGAAAGGCTTGGAGGGCTCAGAAGCTTACAAACAGTCCTGGATACAGCAAATCTGTATCTGGACTAGACTAGTTACAGGAAAGATGGGAAACAAGGGCAAATGCGGGCTTTTAAACCAGTAAGTTGAAAGAGATGGAAAAACTGCCAAACGGCCAATAAACTACAATATCTTGGCCAGAAACCACTCTTTTTGGTCATCAATTTATAATGACAGACTAGGAACATAGTTGTATAGAATGTTAGTTATTGTAGAACAAGCCATTATCTGTAGTTTTATTGACAGTAAATTATAATTTGATTTTACTGACATGAAGTGAACTTAAACTCATGATCTTCAGCCTTGTCCTTTCTGCTGGTGTTTCCAGAAGCATTTTTGTTTTGTTCAGTTTGTCTATTGGTTAAAAGTGCAGTGTTAGTACCACAGGCAGGACGGAAGCCATGTGCAGTGATTATGAGTTCTTCATGCAGGAGATGGTTTAACATTTGTTTTTGAATATTTTTTCAAGTATTCTGTAGAGGAGGTAGTTTTGCTATAGGTCTAAAGTGAGTAATGTCATGACTTTACAAAGGGTGGTGAGAGTAAGTAGCTCAATAGAGTGGTAGAGGTGTATATTCACTCCCCTTGTGCAGATAGTATTTACTTCCACTGTTAGTTTGTTTAGTGTTGTCTATTCTTACACTCAGTCACTATCTTCCTTCACAGAGCAGAGCCTATGGATATTGAAGGAGCTCTGTCACAAAGCCCTACACCTACAAGCTTAGTGAGACTTTTATCATTGTTTCATAGCCTGCAGTCACTACATCTGACCACGATACTGCAGGAGATGTGTCACAAAGTCCTAATCTTCAGGTTAACACCTATACTGAATTATCACTTGTGACATAGGCAAATTTACATTTATACAAAAGTAATCAAACTGTACTAACAAATTGACATTATACTTCACATATATCGCTGTATATAATATAACCTAAACAACATTACATAAATTATTCGATTCCTGCCCCCTTTTTCTTGAAAACAACAAACATCTTTATTAAACCATCACTTACGACACAGGCGATCATACATTATATAAATGTAAACAAACGACACCGACACAGTCCTAGTTCCAAGCATTTTGCATCAGAAACCATACTGAGACACACCCAGTTGCAAAAATTATACAGCACTTATAATTTATCCAATCATTTTCAGTTCAACATTACATAGCTCATTTAAGTCCAGCCTTCTTTTAAACCTCATCCCTCTCCATTATGTACTGTTCCCACAATTCCCATTTTTTTGCATGTAGTTTGCTCCTACCCTTGACTAATGATCTCAACTCCAGTTATTTTATCTTTGTTACTATATTCACTGCTTCTAATAAAGTTGGTTTAGATTTTGATTTCCATTTTCTAGTAAATGCTTGTCAGCCACCATAATTAGATACAACAAGGCTTAGCCATGTCTAGGCAATTCTGATTCCATATCATAGCTCAGAAAAATCATCTTCCTCATCATATCAATCCACCTACCCAGCATCTCTTGACAGTGCATCCCACAGAAAGGCCACCAACCCACTGTACTCCGAGAAAATATGATCCCAAGTACCTCTTTCTCCCCTGCCACACCTCCAACATTTGCTGTCTTCCTGATAAAAATTCTCTGGAGTCTACTTGGGGTTTAAATGTATCTAAACATTTCCAGGCAAAAATCTAGATTTTGCTGCATATTTGGTAGACATACATATATCCTCCCATTGTTTCTTTGTGAATTGCTTATCCAGTCTCTCTTCCCAATCATTTCTAACCTCATCTGATTCTTATAGTTATCATGCAATATTTTATATGTTCTACTAATTATTCCGTTTTTAATTGCTGCTTCTGTTCTACATTTTACTAAAAACACTACCGGTGTTGGTCTTTCATTTAGGACCCCCTATTTCTTTCTCTTTCCCTATACTCCGATATCAATCCCTGGTAAGAAAGGCAATCTATAACCTGCAGTCCAAATAACTTAAAGGCCTCTTCCCATTCTATTACCGTTCCTTCTCTAGTTATTTCCTCCCAATACCTTGGTTCCTTTGCCGGTTTTCTCCAATAAATGGCAGCCTACTCTTATTTGTTGTTTATATCCTATTGTTTCATACCTGTGGTCACTAAATCTAACCAGGATATTGCAGGAGCACTGTCACAAAGCCCTACATCTACATGTAAGCATATTTATTTTTTCTGCTTATTAACTTTAATCAGTTAAATACACACCTGCTGTGTGATTGAAAGGCTCTGTGAAATAGCAGGACCCCTTACTAAGTTGGCCACTGTCCCCTTTAGCTTGACCAGTAGACTGTACTGCATATAGCAGGTATTTAGTCTCAGGAAATGACAGAAAACCTGTTTTACTTTTGTCTCTTTCTTAATTGCTTTGTTCTGGCTATAATGTAATTTCTGTCAGTTATAAACTGACCCATAAATTGACGTCAGGGTGGAAAGATTCTTCCAAATAACCACAATACTGATCTGTACACCAATCTTCTTCTGTTCCCTCCCCAACGTCATCAATACTAACCACCACAATCTACAACTAATACAAATACCAAAATTACTTAAAACTCCTAAAACAGTTAGACATTGTTTCATGGCCCTAAAGTTGTGCATTCACTGTAACCTGGGTCCCATTCCTACAACACAGACAAACATGCTAAAACTTACCACTCTTAATATTAGGAGCAAGTACAATAAACTGACACTCTGTCATGCCTGGTAAACACACACTAACACAGACATATCAGGACCATGTGCAATAAACTGACACTCATGCCAGGTTAACACACTCTAACCCAGACATAATATGAGGGGCATGTGCAATAAACTAACACTCTTATAACTGGTTAACACAATCTAACCCAGACATAATATCAGGACCAAGTGCAATAAAATGACACTCTCATGCCTGCTTAACACACTCTAAACCAGACATCACACACTGACTCAGACATAATATTAAAACCATGTGCAATAAACTGATATGGTCATACCTGGTTAACACACTCTAACCCAGACAATCTCAGGAGCACGTGCAATAAACTGACACCGTCTCCCTGGTTAACACACTCTAACCCAAACATGATATTAGGAGCATGTGCAATAAACTGACACTGTCATGCCTGGTTAACACACTCTAACCCAGACAATCTCAGGAGCATGTGCAATAACTGACACTCTCATGCCTGGTTAACGCACTCTAACCCAGACATAATAGCAGGTGCACATGCAAAAAACTGAGACTGTCATGCCTGGTTAACACACTCTAACCTAGATATAATATCAGGAGCACGTGCAATAAACTGACACCGTCTCCCTGGTTAACACACTCTAACCCAAACATGATATTAGGAGCATGTGCAATAAACTGACACTGTCATGCCTGGTTAACACAATCTAACCCAGACAATCTCAGGAGCATGTGCAATAACTGACACTCTCATGCCTGGTTAACACACTCTAACCTAGATATAATATCAGGAGCACGTGCAATAAACTGACACCGTCTCCCTGGTTAACACACTCTAACCCAAACATGATATTAGGAGCATGTGCAATAAACTGACACTGTCATGCCTGGTTAACACACTCTAACCCAGACAATCTCAGGAGCATGTGCAATAACTGACACTCTCATGCCTGGTTAACACACTCTAACCTAGATATAATATCAGGAGCACGTGCAATAAACTGACACCGTCTCCCTGGTTAACACACTCTAACCCAAACATGATATTAGGAGCATGTGCAATAAACTGACACTGTCATGCCTGGTTAACACAATCTAACCCTGACATAATATCAGGAGCATGTGCAATAAACTGACACTGTCATGCCTGGTTAACACACTCTAACCTAGATATAATATCAGGAGCACATGCAATAAACTGACACTGTCATGCCTGGTTAACACACGCTAACCCAGACAATCTCAGGAGCATGTGCAATAACTGACACTCTCATGCCTGGTTAACACACTCTAACCTAGATATAATATCAGGAGCACGTGCAATAAACTGACACTGTCATGCCTGGTTAACACACTCTAACCTAGATATAATATCAGGAGCACGTGCAATAAACTGACACCGTCTCCCTGGTTAACACACTCTAACCCAAACATGATATTAGGAGCATGTGCAATAAACTGACACTGTCATGCCTGGTTAACACACTCTAACCCAGACAATCTCAGGAGCATGTGCAATAACTGACACTCTCATGCCTGGTTAACACACTCTAACCTAGATATAATATCAGGAGCACGTGCAATAAACTGACACCGTCTCCCTGGTTAACACACTCTAACCCAAACATGATATTAGGAGCATGTGCAATAAACTGACACTGTCATGCCTGGTTAACACAATCTAACCCTGACATAATATCAGGAGCATGTGCAATAAACTGACACTGTCATGCCTGGTTAACACACTCTAACCTAGATATAATATCAGGAGCACATGCAATAAACTGAGACTGTCATGCCTGGTTAACACACTCTAACCCAGACAATCTCAGGAGCATGTGCAATAACTGACACTCTCATGCCTGGTTAACGCACTCTAACCAAGACATAATAGCAGGTGCACATGCAAAAAACTGAGACTGTCATGCCTGGTTAACACACTCTAACCTAGATATAATATCAGGAGCACGTGCAATAAACTGACACCGTCTCCCTGGTTAACACACTCTAACCCAAACATGATATTAGGAGCATGTGCAATAAACTGACACTGTCATCCCTGGTTAACACACTCTAACCCAGACAATCTCAGGAGTATGTGCAATAACTGACACTCTCATGCCTGGTTAACACACTCTAACCTAGATATAATATCAGGAGCACGTGCAATAAACTGACACCGTCTCCCTGGTTAAGACACTCTAACCCAGACATGATATTAGGAGCATGTGCAATAAACTGACACTGTCATGCCTGGTTAACACACTCTAACCTAGATATAATATCAGGAGCACGTGCAATAAACTGACACCGTCTCCCTGGTTAACACACTCTAACCCAGACATGATATTAGGAGCATGTGCAATAAACTGACACTGTCATGCCTGGTTAACACACTCTAACCTAGATATAATATCAGGAGCATGTGCAATAAACTGACACCGTCTCCCTGGTTAACACACTCTAACCCAGACATGATATTAGGAGCATGTGCAATAAACTGACACTGTCATGCCTGGTTAACACACTCTAACCTAGATATAATATCAGGAGCATGTGCAATAAACTGACACCGTCTCCCTGGTTAACACACTCTAACCCAAACATGATATTAGGAGCATGTGCAATAAACTGACACTGTCATGCCTGGTTAACACACTCTAACCCAGACAATCTCAGGAGCATGTGCAATAACTGACACTCTCATGCCTGGTTAACACACTCTAACCTAGATATAATATCAGGAGCACGTGCAATAAACTGACACCGTCTCCCTGCTTAAGACACTCTAACCCAGACATGATATTAGGAGCATGTGCAATTAACTGACACTGTCATGCCTGGTTAACACACTCTAACCTAGATATAATATTAGGAGCACGTGCAATAAACTGACACCGTCTCCCTGGTTAACACACTCTAACCCAGACATGATATTAGGAGCATGTGCAATAAACTGACACTGTCATGCCTGGTTAACACACTCTAACCTAGATATAATATCAGGAGCATGTGCAATAAACTGACACCGTCTCCCTGGTTAACACACTCTAACCCAGACATGATATTAGGAGCATGTGCAATAAATTGACACTGTCATGCCTGGTTAACGCACTCTAACCTAGATATAATATCAGGAGCACGTGCAATAAACTGACACCGTCTCCCTGGTTAACACACTCTAACCCAAACATGATATTAGGAGCATGTGCAATAAACTGACACTGTCATCCCTGGTTAACACACTCTAACCTAGATATAATATCAGGAGCACGTGCAATAAACTGACACCGTCTCCCTGGTTAACACACTCTAACCCAAACATGATATTAGGAGCATGTGCAATAAACTGACACTGTCATGCCTGGTTAACGCACTCTAACTCAGACAATCTCAGGAGCATGTGCAATAACTGACACTCTCATGCCTGGTTAACGCACTCTAACCCAGACATAATAGCAGGTGCACATGCAAAAAACTGAGACTGTCATGCCTGGTTAACACACTCTAACCTAGATATAATATCAGGAGCACGTGCAATAAACTGACACCGTCTCCCTGGTTAACACACTCTAACCCAAACATGATATTAGGAGCATGTGCAATAAACTGACACTGTCATCCCTGGTTAGCACACTCTAACCCAGACAATCTCAGGAGTATGTACAATAACTGACACTCTCATGCCTGGTTAACGCACTCTAACCCAGACATAATAGCAGGTGCACATGCAAAAAACTGAGACTGTCATGCCTGGTTAACACACTCTAACCTAGATATAATATCAGGAGCACGTGCAATAAACTGACACCGTCTCCCTGGTTAACACACTTTAACCCAAACATGATATTAGGAGCATGTGCAATAAACTGACACTGTCATGCCTGGTTAACACAATCTAACCCAGACAATCTCAGGAGCATGTGCAGTAACTGACACTCTCATGCCTGGTTAACGCACTCTAACCCAGACATAATAGCAGGTGCACATGCAAAAAACTGACACTCTCATGCCTGGTTAACACACTCTAACCTAGATATAATATCAGGAGCACGTGCAATAAACTGACACTGTCATGCCTGGTTAACACACTCTAACCTAGATATAATATCAGGAGCACGTGCAATAAACTGAGACTGTCATGCCTGGTTAACACACTTTAACCCAAACATGATATTATTAGCATGTGCAATAAACTGACACTGTCATGCCTGGTTAACACACTCTAACCTAGATATAATATCAGGAGCATGTGCAATAAACTGACACTCTCATACCTAGTTAACACATACTAACCCAGGCATAAGATCAGGACCATAGGCAATAAACTGACACTCTCATCCCTGGTTAACACACTCTAACCCAGACATCATATCAGGAGCATGTGCAATAAACTGACACTTTCATGCCTGGCTAACACACTCTAACCCAGACATAATATCAGGATCACGTGCAACAGAATGTGTTAACCAGGCATGAGTGTCAATTTATTGCACATGGTCCTGATATTATGTCTGGTTTAAACTGAAACTTTAATGCCTACTTAACATACTCTAACCCAGACATTATATCAGCAGCAAGTGCAATAAACTGACACTCTCATGCCTGGTTAACAAACTGTAACACAGACGTAATACTGGGAGCATGTGCAATAAACTGACACTAGTATGCCTGGTTAACACAATCTAACCCAGACATAATATCAAGACCATTTGCAATAAATTGACACTCTCATGCCTGGTTAACACACACTAACCCAGACATAATATCAAGAGCATGTGCAATAAACTGACACTGTCATACCTGGTTAAAACACACTAACCCAGACATAATATCAGGAGCATGTGCAACAAACTGACACTCTCTTGTGCATGGTTAACACACTGAACCCAGATATAATATCAGCAGCAAGTGCAATAAACTGACACTCTCATGCCTGGTTAACACACTCTAACCCAGACATAATATCAGGAGCATGTACAATTAACTGACAGTCCTTCATGGATGGTTCTGATAAACTGACACTGTCATACCTGGTTAACACACACTAACCCAGACTTAATATCAGGAGCATGTGGAAAAAAACTGACACTCTCATGCCTGCTTAACACACACTAACCCAAAAATAATATCAGGACCATGTGCAATAAACTGACACTGTCATGCTTGGTTAACACACTCTAACCCAGATGTAATATCAGGAGCACGTGCAATAAACTGACACTGTCATACATGGTTAACACACTCAAACCCAGACATAATCTCAGGACCATGTGCAATAAATTGACACTCATGCCTGGTTAACATACTAAAATTATGTCTGGGTTAGAGTGTCATGCCTGGTTAACACACATTAACCCAGACATAATATCAGGTGCACGTGCAATAAACTGACACTGTAATATCTGGTTAACATACTCAAACCCAGACACAATCTCAGGATCATGTGCAATAAACTGACCCTCTATCATGCCTGGTTAACGCACTCTAACCCAGACATAATGTATGTGCAATAAACTGGCACTCTCATCCTTGGTTAACACATTCTAACCCTTACATAATATCAGGAGCATGTGCAATAAACTGACACTCTCATGCCTGGTTAATAAACACTAATCCAGGCATAATATCAGGACCATGTGCAATAAACTGACACTCATGCCTGGTTAACACCATCTAACCCAGACATCATATCAGGAGCATGTGCAATAAACTGACACTTTCATGCCTGGTTAACACACTCTATTGCACATCATCCTGATATTATGTCTGGGTTAGAGTGTGTTAACCAGGCATGAGTGTCAGTTTATTGCACATCATCCTGATATTATGTCTGGGTTAAAATGACACTTTAATGCCTGCTTAACACACTCTAACGCATACATTATATCAGAAGCATGTGCAATAAACTGACAATCTCAGGCCTGGTTAACATACTCTAACCCAGACATAATATCAGGAGCATGTGCAATAAACTGAAACTCTCATGCCTGGTTAACACACACTAACCCAGACGTAATATCAGGAGCATGTGCAATAAAAGGACACTGTCATGCCTGGTTAACACACTCTAACCCAAACATAATACCAGCAGCACGTGCAATAAACTGACACTCTTATGCCTGGTTAACACACTCTAACCCAGACATAATATCATGTGCATGTGCAATAAACTGACACTGTCATGCCGGGTTAACACAATCTAACCCTGACATAATATCATCAGCATATGCAATAGACTGACACTCTCATGCTTGGTTAGCACAATCTAACCCAGACAAAATATCAGTTAGCATGTGCAACAAACTGACACTCATGCCTGGTTAACACACTCGAATCCAGACATAACATCAGGAGCATGTGCAACAAAATTACACTCTCATGCCTGGTTAATGCACTCTATCGCAGACATAATATCAGGAGATTATCCAATAAACAGACACTCTCATGCCTGGTTAACACAATATCAGGACCATGTGCAATAAACTGACACTGTCATACCTGGTTAACACACTCAAACCCAGACATAATCTCAGGATCATGTGCAATAAACTGAACCTCTGTCTTGCCTGGTTAACACACTCTAACCCAGACATAATATCAGAAGTATGTGCAATAAACTGACACTGTCATGTTTGGTTAACACACTCTAACCCTGACATATCAGGAGCATCTGCAATCAACTGACACTGTCACACCTGGTTAACACAGTCTAACCCAGACACAATATCAGGAGCATGTGCAATAAACTGACACTCTCATGCTTGGTTAACACACACTAACCCAGACATAATATCAGGAGCATGTGCAATAAACTGACACTCATGCCTGGTTAACACACTCTAATCCAGACATAATGTCAGGTACACGTGCAATAAACTGACACCTAATGCCTGGTTAACACATGCTAATCCAGACATAATATCAGGAGCACGTGCAATAAAATGATACTCTCATGCCTGGTTAACACACACGAACCCAGACATAATATCAGGAGCATGTGCAATGAACTGACACTGTCATGCCTGTTTAACACTCTGTAACCCAGACATAATATCAGGAGCACGTGCAAAAAACTGACACTCTGTCATGCCTGGTTAACACACTCTAACCCAGACATAATATCAGGAGCATGTGCAATCAACTGACACTGTCACACCTGGTTAACACACTCTAACCCAGACATAATATCAGGAGCATGAGCAATAAACTGACACTCATGCCTGGTTCCACACTCTAACCCAGACATAATATCAGGAGCATGTGCAATAAAATGACATTGTCATGCCTGGTTAACACACTCTAACCCAGACATAATATCAGGACCATGTGCAATAAACTGACACTCTCATTCCTGGTTAACACATACTACTCCAGACATAATATTAGGTGCATGTGCAATAAAATTACACTATCATGCCTGGTTAACACACTCTAACCCAGACACAATACCACAAGCATGTGTATTAAACTGACACTCTTATACCCGGTTAACACTCACTAACCCAGACATAATATCAGGAGAATAAGCAATAAACAGCCTCTGTAAAAGTGTGGAATAAAAGTGAGAGAGAAAGTCTATGGTCATTTTTTTCATAAGACTGCATAGTTTATGAGACCATGAGTTTGTTTTAAATATGGGTAGTTATCTGGGCTAGGGATGTCTGTCAAATAAATTGTTAAAATCAGACTGTAAAAATCATTAGGCTTTTTAAAATGACAGTCAATAACACAGGAAGCTCAAGTTCAAAACGTTTTTACTAGTGTACACCAGGAGGCAAAAAACTATACAAAACAAGTATAGAGTTTTGACTGGCTCTATACAGGAAATAACTTTGTTTTTATAGCATTTACAATCAGCTTTTGCCCACCTTACTGACGTGGTCAGTCACAGGGCATTTACATAATTATAGTCCACAATATTCCATTCATAAGAAGGTACTGAGGTAATGCTTTTTAAAAACTTTCCCATGAGAATAACACAGCCTTGCAAGGCACCTGGTCAATTACAATGTCTTTCTGTAAATGTTGCTCTTCCAAGGTTCCAGGCCTGTTCGAATACAATAGTCAGTTCATTTCTTAATACGTTCCTTTGTTTCTCTGGTAAGCAGCTGTACTCTATCTTCGATAGAGCTCACAAGGCCATCCTCCTCGGTGGAAGGAAGAAAGATATACATGCATACATATTTATTTCTCTCTAACCCAGCAGATAATAATTGCTGAAAGACATAAGCCTGCTGAGCTGGCTACTGCCAGGGTCAGAGGTTAACCACACTGCAGCTAAGCTTCAAGCAATTACATGCAAGATCATTTCTACTGCCATATTGTTAAATAGAATCAAATGCATTACATATTATACTGTTTCTAAACTAGCACTACATATATGTTTAAGTACATATTTTTCTAACATTCTCCCTCCTTTTAATGCTTTTTATTCTATTCAGAAACATAAAGAATATTATTTCATTCCCTAGCCTCTTCCTCTCTGGAACTTTCAACTAGGCAAGTCATTTGTTTTATATTTTAGAAAGAATTTCATTTGGTATTAACAGATTCAACTCCAGGTCTTGGTACATAGTCTCGGTTACAGATACATCAACAAAGTCCCTAACTAATCTTTTCATACAAGGTATCCCGCAACAGACACATGCTCCCAATATGAGCAAAACAACACAAATGGCTATCAAAATATTCATTAGGATTGAACCCCACCCACCAAATAGATTCTGGAAAAAGTTCGTCAGTGGGTTTGGGCCTGGTTCCGCCATTGCTGATACTTGCTGAATTACCTCTAGGTGGTCATTGATTTCGTGCTCGTTATCTGGTATATACGCACAGCATTCTTCTTTGATAAGCGCGCACGTACCACCTCTCGCCGCTAGGGTGAAGTCAAGAGCCATTTGATTTTGTAGTACAACAGTTCTCATTGCATTCAGTTCATCAGTCACAAGTTCAAGAGCAGAAAAAGTCGCATTGCTCATAACTTCGAGAAGCTTGGACAATTTCCTCAGTTCCCATATTGATTTGACTGCTCCATAGGCTGGGATTATTCCAGCCCAGGATATAACACTGTCACTCAAGTCCATATGAGTCAATTTTTCTTTATCATTTACGGATGAATGATCTTTCCAGCCAGCTTCGATTTTACCCACTGGATTAGTAGGTTTCTTGACTGAGTTCCCAGTTCTTTGAGCTATATCTCTTACATTTCGTATCTTACCCAGAGGCAATTCTGCAATATGTCTTATGGCTGGAACCAGATAACCCAAAAAACAACTGCCGGACCAATTCTCAGGTAACCATTTATATGCTTTTTTCCCACAAACAAAATAACAATTTTCTACTTTAGTACTGATGCGGGTTAACTCTGAATGAAACATTTTCCTGTCTATAACAGACAACTGTTTATACAATTCAGGATTTTTCTGCACATCTTTCAATGTTGTTTTCATTAAGCTTAAATACGAATCATAATTCGTGCTACAACTAATACTCTGATCTTTGGCTTTTATATAACACTTGTAAGACACAGTTATGTTACAATTACTCCAACCAACTTGGAGCGTATCATTTTTATAGACACAAACAATTCCCTTTTGTGTAACAGGTAAGTACAGTGCCACTTTGTCCTGTGATCTCACAGAACCTGTATCAAAAAGTAGATTTTCCCAAGTCTCATTTATCCCCAAGGGGACAGCGGACATCAAAATTCCTCCATATGCTGTAGGTATGGCTGTACAAACCCAGCAATTTGAAATGTTCATACACGTTTCATGGCTAGGTATGTGTTAAAGTTTGGATGCCAATCTGTGGCCAGTCCATCACATTTCGTTATTTTTATCTGTGTAGTTATTTACAGGAAAAACCCCAGCAAAAGAGAAGTCACCACCAACATGGTTAATAAGTGTATGATCAGTAGGACAGTAAACCAATGTCTTTGGGGTTGCTTTGTACTTTTATACACTCTGCCCCTGGTCATTCTGTCTCTGTGGTATATCAGCTACAAAATGTTTGTCAAGCTGGAACTTCTTTACCGGTTTGCAATGGGTCAGGTGAACCCAGGATGACCTCTACGCAACCTTTACTGTAGTAGGCGTTGCCAACAGTACCTGGTACGGACCTTCCCACTTTGGACTCATCCAATTTTTCTTCTTGATAACTTTCAACCACATCCAGGATCCTGGAGTTACCACTGCGTCCGGCTTCGTTTGTTCTTTATCTGAAAAAGAGTTTAACTGCAAAACAGTCTTATTGGTTAACAATCTTTTCATGTAACTGGCTAATGAGCCATCAACCTCCAGCTCTGCAGGCATGAGAGCTTTCCACTGTGGCACATAATATGCCCTTCCAAATACTACTTCAAAGGGGGTCAAACCCTTTACATTTGGAACTGTTCTCATGCTCAGCAATGCTAAAGGTAAACAGCAAATCCAATTCTTCTGAGTCTCACTCATCAACTTCCTTAACTTATTTTTCAAAATCCCATTGTACCTCTCCACCAGTCCTGCTGACTGTGGGTGGTAAGCGCAATGATTCTTCAAGGAAATCCCAAAGAATCTCCCAAGTTGCTGAATTGTCTGGTTGACAAAATGTGTTCCATTGTCACTATAGATTCTTTCCGGTATGCCAAATCTAGGAATTATTTCCTTTACTAGGGCCTTTGCCACTGTTGCTGCATCCGGATTCCTGGTTGGAAAAGCTTCTACCCATTTTGAAAACATATCTATGATCACTAAACAGTAATGTGAGAGTGTTCAATCTCGCCTTTGTTCTTACACATGGGTTCGGAGCCGATCCTCGGCTCCGTGCCGGCCGACTGCAAGCTCTGCATCGAGAAGAAGCTCGAGGACATCTAATACCCACAATCCCCCTCTGCCTTTACCCCAGATCTAGTTTGCCGCTGCTGCATTCGCATCACTGGAGGCTAGCTCGAGGGTTTTCAGATAAGATTTAACTTTCTTTTTGTTAAATTTTCAGGAGAACTTGTTCAAAATCACTAGTTACTGTATTTAGTGTATGGTGTGTGTGTAGAGAGAGAAATTCTCGGTTCCGTTAACTTAGTTTAACTTCTTTTAACTGGTATAGAGTTTTTCGGGGCCTACCACCCCTACTTGGATTGACAAACGGACTGACATATTTACCGGATTTGACCCTTTTTTTCTCTGGATTGACTGTTACTGGACTTGACTTTTTCTCTTACTACAAAATGTCTGAGAAAATGAAATCTGGATTTAAACGTTGCCAGTGTGGCCAAAAGATGTCGGTCACGGACAACCACAGTTCCTGTGTCTACTGCCTTGGCCCTCTCCACTTACAAGAGGACTGTTCTATTTGTCACTCTTTTAGTGGGAGGGTCATGACAGATAGGCGCAGGAAACTGATGGACAGAGGTTTATTGAAACCCTCTTTCCAGGAGGCTCTGGATGCTTCAGACCAGGCATCCAAATCCTCGAAGGAATCGAAGACGTCGGAGCCCAAGTCATCGGCTCCGAGCTCTTCGGGTAAAGTTAGATCACCGGTTCCACAGACTTCGGGCCGAGTGTTCAACTGTTGGCAGTTTCCGAGCCTCGAGTCTTGGAACCGGTGACGGAGCTCCCTCCACCGACTCTGTTGAGGTCGGCTCCGTCTTCGGTCCCTTCGACTCGTTCTTCCAGGCCCCTCTCCGACACCGATGTGGACCGTGTGGTGCAGAAATTGATGGAGCATACGGCCTTATCCAAGCTTATCTCGGTCTCCTCTCAGTTGATGTCGAGACTTGAAGGCCTGCCACTATCTCCATCTGTTCCTCCTCCGAGACCTGTCCAGTCTTCGGAGCCGGAAGAAGCTGAACTGATGATTGTGGAGCCCTCGGTGCCAGAACCGTCTTTTTCTCGGTCGGCACCGTTCACCTCGACTCCATCCGATCCGGTACTGGAGTCTCGGGGCCGAAGATCCATCCTTGGTTCCGGGACCGAGAGTCGGACCGATGTTTCGGTTCCGACACTCCCTCTCGGAGCCTCGGCGCGGATCGACTCGGTTCCGTCCTCGGGGTCGGTGCCTTCGGTTCCTGTTTCAGGGATTCTTCCCATTTCTTCGGAACCGGGAGATACCTCGACTCGGGACCCGGGGGCCTTCGACCTCATGAGGAAGGTGTTGTCTACCCAGACAACCACATCAGCAGGAACAGCTTCTCCTCCCCACAAAGGACCGTTATCCTCCTCTGCACCCACGGCTACATCCAAGCGTCGAGCACCGGTGTCTCAATCACCCCTAGAGGGTGCCCCCTCTTCCTCGGAGGCTTCTTCGGATGTTCCCCACGAAGAAGTCCCTAGGAAACGATTGTGTAAGAGGAGACACTTGGATTCTCCACAAGAATCTTTGACATCCGATACTGACTTGGATGAATCAGAAGGGTCCCCTAAGTCACCTTCAGAAGATGTCTCCTTTTCTGACATCTTGGAGATCCTAAAACAGAGAGGTGACTGGCAATCCCCCCCCCTTCTGAGGATGAGTCAGTTTTGCTGAAGGCATTTGGCACTCGCCCTTCCTCCTCCTGGGTCACTCCGCCCTTCGATGAGTTAATGGAGTTGATTGCTCGAAGGGCGTGGGAGACACCTGACATGGTGGAACCAGTCCCTAGGAAGCCAAATAAGTACATTACGGCACCACAGGACAAGGCTTACCTCACCAAAGGAGTTCCAGTAGACGCCATGGTGGTGGCAGCGGCCACGAAAAAGGAGATGTCGGAGTCTTCCTCATCTGTCCATCCGCCTAACAAAGATTCTAGGACCATGGACAGATACGGGAAGCGCATTTTCAGTTCAGCGGCTTTCTCTATGCGTTCCTGAACTATTTGACTCATTTTACACGCTTACAGAGGGATCTAGTCAAAGAGTTGGGAGATACCCTCCAGGGTACTACAGATGCTGCTGTTTCAGAGAAAGTTACAGCACATCTCAACACCCTTACATCCATTGTAAACTCGTCCATGAGGCTGATATCATACGCAGCCGAGGGATCGAGTAGGGCAGCGGCTTCAGCGATTGCTCTTCGTAGGCAATCCTGGATGCGCTTATGTTCGCTTTGGAAGCCTTCAAGTCTTCCTTTACTAACGCCCCATTTGATGGAGCCACACTTTTGGCCCTAAAGTAAAGGAGACCCTTACCCGGTGTGAACAGGAGGGAAAGACTCTGTCTGCTGTCGGAGTCCGTTTTCCACCCTTCCAGACCGTACCCCAAAGGGCAACGTGGTGGGAAAATGTGGTTTCGAAAACCCCAAGGATCTTTCCCAAACACACAGGGTGATGCCCCTCTAGAGGCAGAGGGGGCAGAGGTGGAAGACGCCGCCCTGGCGGCAGAGGGGGTCCGCAAAACCAAGGTGACAGGGATAATCTCCCTGGCAAACCTTTTCAGCACTCCTGAGAGGAGGCCCGACTGTCCTGCTCTGGAGGCAGTCGGAGGTCGCTGAGCTTTATACCCTCAGGCCTGGCAAAACCTTTCTTCAGACAATTGGGTAAAAAGCGTTGTTACCAGAGGTTACAAAATCCCATTTCTATCCACACCCATTCCAAAGAGAAAACTCCCAGATGTACCACCCCATCTGCGAGACCCAGCAGCTACAGAAATTTCAAAGCTGCTAGAAAAAAGAGTCATCCAACTAGTCCCAGCGGACCAAATAGGATTCGGAACTTACTCAAGGTTCTTTTTAGTTCCAAAGAAAACAGGGGACTGGAGGCCGATTCTGGACCTAAGCCATCTCAACACCTTTGTCAAGAAGGAAAAGTTCCGAATGGTCACGCTTCAATCGATCCTTCCATTCTTACAGAAGGACGACTGGATGTGCTCGATAGATCTGAAGGCCGACTACTACCACCTCAAAATGCCCAGGGCGTCCAGGGATCATTTGCGCTTCGGCTGGGAGCCAGTCACTATCAGTTTCGAGCCCTGCCCTTTGGTCTGACTACAGCCCCAGGGTCTTCACCAAATGCATGGCAGTGGTAGCGTCTCATCTGAGGCGCCTAGGATTCCAGGTGTTTCCGTATCTGGATGACTGGCTCCTGTCTGCCACCACCAGGCGTCAACTGATACAAGCCAGGGATTACACCCTACAACTTTGTACACACCTTGGAATTTCAGTAAATTTCGAAAAATCTTTACTACAGCCATCACAGCATATCTTATTCATAGGAGCGGAATTAGATACGCACCATTTAGTTCTAAAACTTCCTACAGAAAGAATAGTAGCACTTCAAATCAACATTTCTCTTCTGCTGTCGTCCAGAAAGTCCCCGGCAAAAATTGTTCTGAAAGTCTTGGGTCTCATGGCAGCTTCTCTCATTGCGATACCATTGGGAAGACTGCATATGAGAGTGCTACAATGGCTTCTGTTTGCACAATGGTCATCCCAACAACTTCCACTGACTCACGAAATATTGATAACGAAAACATGCAAATCACACCTAATGTGGTGGTTACAGACTTGCAACCTATCCAGCGGAAGACCATTTGTGCTACCCGCACCGTCAGCGACGATAACCACGGACGCTTCCCTGATAGGGTGGGGGGGCATCTTTCAGGGACAGACAGTCCAAGGCGAATGGACCAATCTGGAGTACAATCTGCACATCAATGTTCTGGAGTTGAGGGCAGTGTTTTTGGCGTTGCAACACTTTGCTCCCCTTCTTCCTCCAGGGACCATTGCAGTTCAGACAGACAACATGTCCGTAGTCTGGTACATAAACAAGCAAGGGGGAACCAGGTCTTACCAACTATGCAGAGAGGCCATGAGAATTTGGCAATGGGCAGAGTCCACCGGTCGCTTTCTGATCGCAACGCACATCCCAGGGTCATCCAACGTCATAGCTGACAGGCTGAGCAGGGCAATACTATTGCCTCACGAGTGGTCCCTCAAACAGTCAGTTGCGAGAAGGATTTTTCGCAAATGGGGCCAGCCTACCTGCGATCTGTTTGCATCTCCAATGAACGCCAAATGCAGGAGCTACTTTGCCCTATTACCCCCTCCAGGGGAAGTCCACAGGGACGCGCTGGTGCACGATTGGCCCCCGGGTCTCCTATATGCCTTTCCTCCATTTCCCCTGATTGCAAAGTTTCTACAGAAAGCCAACAACCTTCAGAGGACTATTATTCTCATTGCTCCGTTCTGGCCTCGTCAAATTTGGTTCCCCTTTCTATTGCATCACCGCATTCAGGGACCTTGGATGCTGGACCCAGAGCCAGATCTACTGACTCACTCGTCAGGAGTTCCTCACCCATCTCTAGAATCTCTCCATCTAGCAGCTTGGCTGCTCCGCTTCCCTTTCTAGCCAGGTCGGTTCCCCTTACATCGGCGGTTCAAGATATTTTAGTAGCTTCTCATAAAGTTTCCACTACAAAGACTTACACCAGTAAGTGGAAACGTTTTGTCTTTTGGGCGGAGTCACATCATTTGGACCCTGTTATAGCTCCGTTAAACAAGATTTTAGAGTTCTTGACTGAACTATTTCATGAAGGAGCTTCCCCGGCTACTTTAAGAGTATAGTTAGCTGCCATTTCTAACTATCATGTAGAGGAATGTGGTGCGCCTATTATGGCTCACAGACTTTGTAAAGCCTTTTTAAAAGGTTCTTTTCATATCAGACCACCAGTCAGAAGTCCGACATCACCGTGGAATTTGAACCTGTTGCTCTCTAAATTGATGTTGCCACCCTTTGAACCAGCCTCAAGTTGCACATTTAAATTTTTGTCATGGAAAACTTTATTTCTAGTGGCCATTACATCTGCTAGACGAGTGTCTGAGCTTCAGGCCCTTTCTGTCAAACATCCTTATTTAATATTTCATTCTGACAGAGTATCCCTACGCACTAATCCATCCTTTCTCCCCAAAGTTTGCTCTTCTAGTAATATTAATCAGTCCATTGAATTACCCACCTTCTTTAAGAACCACTCTAATAAATTGGAGTATATGTTGCACAAACTGGATGTCCATAGACAACTCAGATTTTATTTGGATAGAACAAAAGATCACAGGAAATCTGATCAACTATTTGTAGCTTTTGCTGACAGCAGAAAGGGTCTTGCAGTTACGAAACAAACTCTTTCTAAATGGCTAACTGACTGTATCACATATGTTTATGAGGCCTCTGATCAAACATTATCAGTAAAACCCAAAGGACATTCCACCAGATCAGTTTCTACATCTTTGGCTCACGCAGCTCGCTTACCACTAGACACTATTTGTGCGGCTGCTACTTGGGCTAAACCACATACATTTATCTCTCATTACAAAGTGGACAGGGTTTCTAGGGATAGGGCAACCTTTGGTTCCACTGTGCTCAAGAACGTTCTCCCTTGAGTTCCTCAGGATCATGGAGCTAGGGACGCTACCCATGTGTAAGAACAAAGGCGAGATTGAACACTCTCACATAAAGAAGTTATGTCCTTACCATAACGTTCCATGTGGAGTGTTCATCTCGCCTTGGTTATTACACTCCCACCCTCCCACCCTTAGGAAGAACGTTCGATTTGGTGCCTGGTCTGGAGTATTCTCCTTCTGCTGTTGCATTATTAGTGTTACTATCATACCCTTGGTATGTTTGTATATATGTACTTCTATGTATATAGTTTGGCATGTGTGCGTGCTTTATGTCTGGTTTGCTTGCAAACTAGATCTGAGGTAAAGGCAGAGGGGGATTGTGGGTATTAGATGTCCTCGAGCTTCTTCTCGATGCAGAGCTTGCAGTCGGCCGGCACGGAGCCGAGGATCGGCTCCGAACCCATGTGTAATAACCAAGGCGAGATGAACACTCCACATGGAACGTTATGGTAAGGACATAACTTCTTTTTTCTTTCCTTCACATTTATTCAGCTCTATAAAGTCCATACAAATAGTATGGAACGGATATGGTGGTGTAGGGAAACTCCCTTGCTTCGGTTTGAATGCTCCCTGTGCATGATGTTTACTGCAAATATGACACGCTGCACAAAATTTTTGTGTGTAGTTCGTAAATCTGTATGTTTGGAATATTTTGTTAACTAACTGTACCATCCCCCCTGTTGAGACATGGCTCTGCCCATGGCTCAACAAAGCCGCATATCTAAATAAATTAGACGGTAATATTGGCTTTTTCTCTTTGGAGATGTACAAGCCGTCTTTAAGGATTGCTCCTCGTCTTACCCACTTCTGTTTTTCTGCTTTCGTAGTTAATGTTTGCATTGTTTTCAACATTTCTAAATCTAAAATCTCAGAGGGTTGTAATTCCTCATTCAAAAAGAAAGTTTCTGAGTCTGAAGCTGCTTGTTTTGCAGCTGCATCAGCTCGTGCATTACCTTTCGAAATCTTATCCTGTTGCTTTGTATGAGCTGCACATTTACAAATAGCTACTTTGGTAGGTAACTGAATGGAATCTAATAAATTCAAGATTAGTTGCGCATGATTAATCGGTTTACCAGTGGATGTTATCATTCCCCTATTTTTCCACTGCTGCGCAAAAACATGCACTGTGGAGAAAGCATACTGACTATCAGTATATATGTTCACACATCTGTCTTTCGCTAGAGTGCAAGCTCGTGTTAAAGCTATCAATTCTGCTGCTTGAGCAGACAAGTTAGGCTGCAGGGGTTGGGCTTCTACAATCCCAACATCAGTAACTACTGCATAACCTACTAGATTCTTTCCTGTAGGACCCTTCCTACATGATCCGTCCACATAAAATGTCACCTCTGCATCAGCTAAGGGTATATCAGTAAGATCCTGTCTGGGTAAAGTTATTTGCTCCATTTTCTGTAGGCAACTATGTGGTGTGCCATCCACAGGAGTCGGAAGTAACGTTGATGGATTTAATGTTGTACAACGTTCAATCACCATATGAGGTTGACTCAGCCGTATGGTCATACAAGAAAGATGTCTAGCAGGAGACAAGAATGCAATTTTCTTTTGCAGCAAAATTATCGCAACTGCATGAGGCACTCTCAAAGTGAGAGGGTGGAATAATACCATTGAGGCCGAAGCCTGTACTGCCATGGCAGCTGCAACAACTGCCTGTACACAATGTGGCAACGACCGTGCCACTGGGTCCAACTGCGATGAATAGTAAGCTATGGGCCGTTGCTTACTTCCATGCTGTTGCGTCAAGACTGACGTCATATATCCCTGCTTACAATCTACAGTCTGAAAAAATCTCTTATGGTAATTCGAGAGCCCTAAAACTGATGATGAAGCTATCAATCGTTTTAGCCTGCAGAAAGCTGCTTCTGCTACTGGAGTCCAATGTAGTATATCTTGTGCTGCCATAGGTGTTTTAAATATTAAATCAGCCAATGGAGCCGACTCCAAAGCATAGTTTGGTATCCAGCTTCGACAAAAGTTAGTCGTCCCCAGGAAGGACATCATTTCCTTCTTGGTAGTTGGCTTGGGTGCTTGCAAAATTGCTGCCTTCCTATCTGCATCTAATGTTCTACCCCCCTTGGATACCACATATCCCAGGTACTTGACCTGTGTTCTCTAAAGTTGCAATTTATGCTTGTTTACTTTATGTCCCTGTTCTGCTAAAAATTTCAATAAAGCTATTGTATCTTCCCTACATTGCTGCTGGGTAGGGGCCGCAAGCAGGAAGTCATCCACATAAAGTAGAACTTGACTGCCCCCGGGTGGAGTAAATCTCGCCAGGTTGCTAGCCATCTCCTGTGCGAATATTGTTGGGCTCTCACAATATCCCTGTGGTAGTCGAGTATATGTATACCTTTTACCCTGGAATGTAAATGCAAACCAATACTGACTATCTGGATATATAGGTATTGAAAAGAAAGCATTGCTTATATCTACCACAGTAAAATACTTCTGTTGTGGCTTTAAATCATTCAATAAAGTATGTGGGTCTGGCACCGTAGGTGCCCTAGGTATTATTGCATCATTTACAGCCTGTAAATCCTGTACCATCTGCCATTCCCCGTTTGCTTTTCTAACAGGAAATAGAGGGGTATTACATGGTGAATCTAAAGATTCTACCAGCACTCCTTTCTTAAGTAATGCCGCTATTATAGGCTTGATTCCCTGCTCTGCATCCTTCCTTAAAGGGTACTGTTTCTTTTGTGGTCTAAATGCTGACTTCGGTGTAATGGTTACTGGACCTGCTGTCCGAATAAGCCCTACATCTGATTTCCCTGTTGACCAAAGAGTGCTTGGTATATCACACAAGGCTTTTTCTTCCTCTTCTAGCAAGAACATCAATCAGCTGTCCTCACTTTGCTGTAAGTGTACAGCTGGACGTGCTTGCGTTAACCAATTTAATTTTTGCTTCTGTATTCCTTGTTCTGACAATTCTAAGTCGGTTTGCCTTTCCCATCTTGTTACTTTTTCACCTAGGTCCACCCATCTGACATTTATATGTTTGGTTAAACTGACATGCGGTAGCCAGTTGGACTTATATAATCCCATGAATTCCTGAGGTAATGAACAACTCACCACACTATTACCCTCAGTATCCCAGTACAAGGTTCGTAACACTAGTCTATTGGCAGGATTTCTGAACAATTTTTTCTCATATTCTTTATCAGGCCCTGGTGTGCTACAATAGTACAGAGTACAATGTAACAAATGCTGCTGATCAATGTGAAGGGAGCGTACCTTACTGATGGCTACGTCAATAGTACAGAGTACAATGTAACAAATGCTGCTGATCAATGTGAAGGGAGCGTACCTTACTGATGGCTACGTCAATAGTACAGAGTACAATGTAACAAATGCTGCTGATCAATGTGAAGGGAGCGTACCTTACTGATGGCTACGTCAATAGTACAGAGTACAATGTAACAAATGCTGCTGATCAATGTGAAGGGAGGGTACCTTACTGATGGCTACGTTCATCAGTTCCTCGGTTACTGCCCCTGGACCAGTCGTGACGAGGTCCTGGCTGTACCAATTATGGGATTCACCCTCCGATCGCACCACAAAAGTATCCATTTGCCTTTGTGCCTCCATACCCTTCATGGTAGGAACTACTGCTATGCCAAAGAGCTGCATAAGGTCTCTCCCCAGTAAATTTACTGGACATTTTGCAGAAAGTACTATTTTACTTCTCTGGGTCATACCTGAAACAGGGTCAGTTATTGCTATATCATGGGAAAGTGGTTCCCTGTATAGCTGCCCGTTTGCTGCTTTCACTAATATGTAGTCAGGTGATTCAGAGTGTTCCGGTAACTTTGAAGGGTGTATCAAAGTTCGTGATGCTCCTGAAACACACAAAAATCTCACTTCCCTCCCCTCCACCAGAAGTGTAACTTCCGGTTTTGTGTCCGCCAAATAGAGCTCCAAGCTCAACAAGGCTAAATCTAAAACTTCGCTTTCCTCATTTTCTACATCTGTTTGCACTTCCTCTATTCCTTCTACTGTGTTTACATTTTCTCCCTGCCCATTATTATGACTATCATATAGTCAATCCTCATCACTCATATCCTTCCCTTCTGTAGACGTTTTTTTATTCAACCTGCAATCCCTTGCTAAATGTCCCTTCTTCCCGCACTTGAAGCACTCACCTTTTCTCTTTCTTTCCTCAAAAACCTCTGAGTCTCTGTCAGAGCGTTTATTGCCCTGAGCGTTTCTCCTACCTTTTTTACCTGACTGCACTACAAAGACCTCTGCTCCGTCTTCAGCTGTGAAGACCTGCGTCTTCTTTTTCTTTTTACTGTTAAAATGTCTTTCAGCATGCCTAGCATACTCCAGTAAGGCTTGTAGCCTACTCGTTCGATGATCTATCATATACTTTGTAATAAAGCTACTGATAGGGGCAATGCAACCTTTCAAAAATGCATTTTTCAATTGTTGTTCATATGAACTATCATTTTTCTGATTTTCAGGAATAGGCATACCACTATGGTTATTGAAACATTTTAACAATCTACCATAGTACCCATCTACAGTTTCATTATCTTGTTGTATGCACTGATTAATACAGGTCCAATCTGCTCTAGGTTTCCATTTTTCAGTAATTCGGTCCGTAAGACCCTTTAACCTAGTGTCTAATTCTGCGTCACTATGTAGGAGTGGTTTAAGTTGCGCGTCACGAGCACTCCAGACGCCACAAACCATGTGCCAGTCTGGACCTATAATTTGTCTAATCACCTTCTCTACTTCTTCCCCATTTAAGTGGTAACTCAATCGCATACCTTGTAAATCTTGTATAAACTTTTCATGATTAATTTTCGGATGGGGAATTCCCTCTGTAGCTTTCCGGATATCTTCCGGTGTCCATGGTCTATACACTAAGAGGGTTGGGTCCTGGCCTTCCTGTCCTGCCTGAGGGTTCGGTACTTCAATTAATGGACAGATTTCCTCACTCTCTTCTAGTGAATCTCTTTTTAGTTGAGTGTCCCTAAGCGTTTTACGTGTTTGGGACCTAGTTTCAACAGGTTCTCTTACAAATGGTTGTTTTAATACCCCTGTTGCCTCAGGATAATGTGGGGGGGACCAGCCTGCCCTCCCGCTTCATATCCTGGATAAGGCATCGGAGGGGGTGGAGGGGGAGGGGCCGTCGCTACTACTGTATTATTATCTTCTTTATCTAAGAATAATGCTTTTGCATTTTTAGTCTTCTGTTCCCTTCGGTTCACTTCCTCAATCCACCTATGTGCTTGAGGAATACCCAACTGTCGCTGTTTTTTCGCCTGACCTTCTGCGTCAGATTTTAACTGTTTCAAAAGTTTCACTAACGAAACTTTGTCTAATTTACCATCAAATTCATATTTATTAACCCATTTTGCAAAATATCTCACATTATCTGCTCTCTGCAATTGCATATACTTCGCATCATCCGTCAAAGGCGGATCTCGCGATTTCTTAGTGCACTGATTTCCCATGTCTTAAAAAAAGACTGTTACGTAACCCTTCTCTTGTACCACGTGGTATCTTCTTCCCTGTATCCACAGTAGTGTCTAGAATGACTGTTTACTTTGCTCTGTTATTCCCCTGATCTATGACCAAATATACAGTACTTCAATACGTTTTCGACCTGCTATCACAAATCTTAACAACAGCACACTGTAACCTGGTCCCTGATCTAAAACAAAGACAAAGAGGGAAACTCTCCTTACCTGAGCCTCCCGTTTATGACTGCATGTTTTCTTCTTGGGATCCAGTTTTCCGCTTTTCAGCCACAGATCAGAAAGTGGACAGCCTCTTTACACACAATTCAGTCGGAGGTCTTTTCACTCAAGAAGAACCATTTTGGCAGCTTCTCCTGCGCAGATTTATTACCACCCATGCACTCTGACCTGTAGCTTAGCAAGGGAATTCCGGTCCGAAGGACCAAAATGTCAAATAAATTGTTAAAATCAGACTGTAAAAATCATTAGGCTTTTCAAAATGACAGTCAATAACACAGGAAGCTCAAGTTCAAAACGTTTTTACTAGTGTACACCAGGAGGCAAAAAACTATACAAAACAAGTATAGAGTTTTGACTGGCTCTATATAGAAAATAACTTTGTTTTTATAGCATTTACAATCAGCTTTTGCCCACCTTACTGACGTAGTCAGTCACAGGGCATTTACATCATTATAGTCCACAATATTCCATTCATAAGAAGGTGCTGAGGTAATGCTTTTTAAAAACTTTCCCATGAGAATAACACAGCCTTGCAAGGCACCTGGTCAATTACAATGTCTTTCTGTAAATCTTGCTCTTCCAAGGTTCCAGGCCTGTTCGAATACAATAGTCAGTTCATTTCTTAATACGTTCCTTTGTTTCTCTGGTAAGCAGCTGTACTCTATCTTCGATAGAGCTCACAAGGCCATCCTCCTCGGTGGAAGGAAGAAAGATATACATGCATACATATTTATTTCTCTCTAACCCAGCAGATAATAATTGCTGAAAGACATAAGCCTGCTGAGCTGGCTACTGCCAGGGTCAGAGGTTAACCACACTGCAGCTAAGCTTCAAGCAATTACATGCAAGATCATTTCTACTGCCATATTGTTAAATAGAATCAAATGCATTACATATTATACTGTTTCTAAACTAGCACTACATATATGTTTAAATACATATTTTTCTAACAATGTCCTTATCAGGTAGTGAATATGATACATAATCATTACCTGGGCTGCTTATATTAGCAGTTTGGGTGTGATGTTAACTACTTTTTCTCGTCATGCTCTCAAGTTTGCTTCCATGGTAAGAATGAGGCTGCTACATAAAAGGAGACAGAGATATTTAGCAGTAGGCACCTCCGGAATACCCTGGTTGTCAAGCTCATAGGTCATGTTATCACATTATCTTTGATTGATGCTACACTCAAGGTCAGATACAAAGTTAAATCTACTGAATGCATTTAACACCTTAGGTAAGACCCTTGGAAGATTATCACTCATCAGGATGCAGTCATCAGCAAATAGCAGACATTTACTGACTGTTCCATCACACTGATTCTGTGATTGTAACACCAGCCTAACCCGATCTTCCGTTTCAAATAAGAAGACCAATGAGGAACGGGGATGGCCCAATTTACTGCCTCTAGCTGTCTGATATGGTTTAGTTATTCTTCCATTTACCAGAATCCTAAAAGAGAGGTTTGAATACAAAGTCCTAACCCAATTAATGAAGGATTCCCCATACTGGCAGACATCAAGTACTTGAAAGAGGAACCCTCACTCCATCACGTCAAATGTTTTTTAATGTCGAAAAGCACCATTCTGACATTGGACTGCTCTCCTTTGAGGGATGCTAAAGAAGGACACTACCTACCACCACATCTGAGACCTTTCTGCCAGAAATAAAACCAAACCATCCTGGTCCCACTAAATATGATAACAGAGGATCTGATGTTGTCATTTTCATTCATTCCTCAACTGATGGGTTCACATCCAAGACTCGAATCAGACTCATCCCTTTACCCATAATGACCTACCAACCTCTTATAACTCAGATCTTGTTTTCTTCCATTGAGTGTTCCTGCATTTTAGTTTGTCAGCTACTATTGTTGGCGCATCTTTCAGTACCGTTGTTGGTACCTCTTTCTACTCTTACAGAGTATTCTATCCATTGCTGGTAGTTTTTTCTTTTCTCTTCTTCCTTTAATAAAAAAGTCAGAGAAAGCTAAATTTGATACTCTATCTATGGAGAAGGAGTCCCAAAATAGGTCTCCAGGTTGATCCTCAGCGTCTACTTTGGCTCCTTCAACAGAGCTTCCTGCTAAGATTCATAAAAATTCAAATCCATCAGTCTCGGATCTGACAACTGAAAAACCTAGGTCTCCTCAGATCCATACTCCACCATTTCTAATGGATTCAGTTCCATCCAGACTTACTTCTCCCTTCCTAGAGGGTTCACCTCAAAGGCGATGTAGACCTCCTTCCACTATGTCCTCTCTCCAATCCTCCAGAAATCTTTCAGATGCAGAAGATCCTCAAAGCACAGCAGATTGGGAATCACCCGGCTCTGACCCCTACCAGACCTGGGAGCCAACATCTGTCCAATTCCTCTCTGATTTCTCCTTCTCCATCTGGCCTTCTGTTTCAGAACTATCAGATCTGAGATCCATGGGGGTGTCTACTTTGGAGCCGAAGACCATTCTTCGACTCAGACTGGCACCGAGTATCTTGTTGCCGGAGGATATTGGAGGAGAAGCATTAAAGCCGGATCTGGGGATTTGGAGCTGACTCTGATGCTTTTGAAGCTATCTCTTCCCCTCAGAGCTTCGGTGCTGGATAGCTCGGGTCTGATTCCTTCCTCAGGTAGAGTGCTGGTGGGGTTGCAGGAGTCAGTGATCTTAGAGGTTCCTGCTCTGCGGCCATTGACTTCCGTTTCTTGTAGGTGTTTTGCCTTCAAAGTTATGGAGAGGGTTTTCTCTACTGGTAGAGAAAAGGCATCCTTGCCCCCCTCACAAGATCAGACAACCCTGCCTAACACTGTTCTTTGCTGTGAACCTTGATCATCTCTTCCACTGGGACAACCCAAGTGAACCTCCAGATGGTCCTTCAGGACACTGTAATCTCTTCTGGCACATCTCCAGAGCACCCCACTAAGTCCCTTGGAACAGGACATGTAAAAGGAATCTCTTACAGAGGACACTGACTTTGATGATGAGGAGGGGGTCCCCCAGATCACCACCTATTGATGTCTCCTTTGGAGACATCCTAGAGCTACTGAAAAAAAAAAGGGTGGTTGGTCTTCAGACACTCCCTTCCAAGAGAAATTGGTGTTACTGGAGGCTTTTGGGTCTGGGCCACCTACTTCTTGGGTGACCCCCTCCCCAGCCACTGAGCTCATTGACATAGGCTGTTGGCAGGTATGCAAGGAGATGGACATTGTTCAGCCAATTCCAAAAAGACCAGATAAAATTCTTGCCCCCCCAAAGACAATGTACATTGGAGCAAGGGAGTACCACTTGATACCATGGTTGTGGTGACAGCTACAAAGAAGGAACTGGCAGAACAGAGCTCTTCTGTTCAACCCCCAGTAGAGAGTCTAGGGAATTAAGATAGATTTGGGAAGTGTGTGCATGCTTAAGTGACCTTTGCCATTTGGTCACTGAATTTATTGGCACATTTTACGAGGCTACAAAGAGAGTTGATCAAGGAGCTTAAAAAATCCCTATCTGGGTGCAGGTCTTTTGAGGATGAAAACAGAATCTCTTTGCAACTGGCTACCCTGCAATCTATCTCAAATGTGTCCATGAGGTTAATCTCATATGCTGCAGAAGGTGCTGGTTTGGGCATAGCCACCAGGAGACCTGCCTGGATGTGCTTATCTGATTTTGTGGAACCGTTTAAGTCTTTGTTCCTCAATGCACCTTCTGACGGATCTTCTCTGTTTAGCCCAAAGGTTAAAGACATGCTGTCCAGGTGTGAGCAGGAGGGCAAGACCCTGCCTGCTCTGTGTATGCTTTTCTACCCCTCAAAGGCCCGTCTTTAGGAATCAATAAGGTGGTAGAAAGGTGTGGTTTAAGAAATCCCAGGGTCCTTTCCAGGATTTACATGGAAACAGTTCCCCCAGGAGCAGAGGGGAGAATTCCAATAGAAGACACTATCCTCACAGCAGAGGTGGTCCTCAGAACCAGGGAGTTAGAGATTCTTTCTCAGAAGTGCTGCTGAGGAGAGCCCTAACGGTTCCTCTCTGGAGGCAGTCAGGGGTTGTTTATCCCTGCACCAGAGATCCTGGCTAACTATCATAAAAGATTCATGGGTGCAGAGGATTACATCCAGAAGTTATACCATACCATTTTCATAGCCCCTCCAACAGTTTTGAAGAAAATCCCTGATGATCCACACAGTCAGAGGGAAGCAGCTTTTCTAGAAATAATAATAAAAAAATCTGCAAGACAAGAGAGTCATCCAAGAGGTCCCCCCAAGACCAGAGAGGGTCTGTAACTTATTCAAGAATCTTCTTACTGTCAGAAATGACAGGAGGACTGCAAACTGATTCTGGATCACAGGAATTTAAACCAGTTTGCTCAGTACACAAAGTTCCAGATGGTCAATGTTAAGTCCATTTTGCCTCTGCTGCAAAAAGACAACTAGATGTTTTCACTAGATCTTTAGGATGCATACTATTGCATAAAAATGAAAAGATACTACAGGAGATAACTAAGCTTCAGGCTGGAGCCAGTCACTACCAATACACAGCACTGCCCTTTAGCCACACCACAGCCCTCAGGGTGTTCATTAAATGCATGGCAGTGGTATCACCTCACCTGAGACAGCTGGGATTCCAGGTGTTTCCATATCTAGATGACTGATTCCTTACTGCCCCAACAGGCATCTACTACTATAGGCAAGGGACTACTTGCTCCAGCTGCATTCTCATATAGGAATAAGAGTCCATTACAACAACTCTCAGCTCACCCCAGCACACAATCTGGAGTTCACAGGCACCCGTTTAAACATCGTCAGCTTCTTTTCCCCTCCACTCGGATAAATACTCTACAGTCCCAAGTCATAAAAGTGATCCAGAGTTCATCTCTTCTAGCCCAATTGAAACTACAGGTACTAGGCTCCATGGAAGCAGCTGTCACTCTGCTTCACTCTGGTCTCAGTCAGACCTGTAACCAGTGGTGTCCCACAGGGATCAGTCCTGGATCCACTACTGTTTAGAATGTATTTCTCCAAAGTAAAAACACATCTGCTGCATTTCTCCCTGGGCCTCCGGTGAAAACTGTCTCATTCCAAGTCAGACTTTCCCAGTAAACAAATGTAAAATAAAATAAAATAAATAAATAATATTAAAGGTCTGTGGCTAACAAAGTTTGCTGATGACTGCTAACCGGGAGCGATCAAAGAATCTCCAAATTATGCCAACATCCTACAAGAGGGTCTTACACAAGCAAATGATTGGTGCCAAAGTCATGGCCTTAAGCTCAATGTAAAAAAAAAAAAAAAAAAAAGTTATGTCTTACTATAACGTTCCATCTGTGTTGTCAGTCTTCACTAATCCTTGACTGCGGGATCGGTTCTGAGCCTCGGAACTGACTCGGCAGTTATTCTAGCTCGCTTCTTCCAAAACTCTCTAGCTAAGCTCTTTCCGTAATGCTCCTCACCAAACCTCAGATTGAGTTTGCAAACATTAGAGATAGACAAGAAATAACAGATCAGAGGCCTTATTTGAGACCTTATTATGAAAGCCAATCTTTGGCGAGATTTGATTCAACAAGAGTTCTTAAGGCAGGGGGTTTGGAGGGAGGGAATGATGTTTTCAGTCTTCACATAACTCTTGACTGTGGGACAGAGTTCCAAGGTACCTGAATCTTGGGAGGTCTCATGGAAGAATATTCCTGAGCACCATTGAGATGTATGATGCACGTCCTCTAAAGACCAGGTCCAGTTTGTAATGCATTAACCAATGTATGAGGAGATGCCCATGTCACTGCAGCACAAATATTATCTCAAGAAGCTCTGGCATGAAAAACTACAGATGCTGCTATGGATCTAGTTGAATGGGCTCTAACAGGTCCTGGTGGGTGGAGTCCCTACCTGTTGTAAACAAATGTGATACAGTTCTTAAGCCAATTAGCCAGTGTAACTTTAGATACTGGGCACCTTAAATTGGCTGAAAAAAGGAATGAAATAGCTGGTCAGATTTTCTGATTTCCTTTGTTCTGTGAAGATAAAAACACAATTGCCTGTGTACATCTAGCAAGTGCAGACAGTACTCCCCTTTATTTGAAAATTTGGGAAAAAAGAAAGAGTTGTACAGTCTTATGTTTGCCTCAGAAACAACCTTTGGTAAAAAGGAGGGGGTTTGTCCGGAGAGAGATCCTGTCCTTATGAAAGATAAGGTAGTAAGCAGTTTTGGTAA